>NC_081435.1:4537586-4557586 GCF_949786415.1 Peromyscus eremicus
CTGCTGGCTGAGTCTGGCTAATTCCGAACGCCAGCGCACTTTACAATGAGGAAGCCTACTTTATGCAGCTTCAGCCCTGGTAAACGGATGCACCCAGTCCCTGAGTCTCCCTTTCCTCACCTATCACAAGGGCACAGTGACATCAGACCAGGGTTCATTTAAGGTCAGTGTCTCTAGATACAAACAGGTGCCCAGTGCCCACCCGCCAGTACGGACTGAGCACAGGCTCTTCCAGCTCAGTGGCCACCTCCTACTGTGGACAACAGTTACTAAAACCTGATACAAATGTTGACTTTCTCTCATACTTTCTCCAGAAGGGGAAACATTTCCTTCTCCACACAAGGGGGCCAGCAGCCACAAAAGTGTGTCACCTCATCTCTGAAGGCCTATGCAGGAGAAAGACACATAAAGAAGAAAACAAAACAAACAAAAGCATCACAGGATGCTTCTTCAGTTTTGAGGGAATCATCCAGAAAGCACAGTGATGGCCAGCTGGGGAGTTGCCAGGACCCAGCCACCTGTTACGCAGCTCGTGGTTAATTCCTGGGGCAGCTATCCTAGGGTCATGCCTACCATTTTACTGGCAGGAAAACTGAGACTTAGCAACTTTCGGTGAGTGGGATTTGATCTTGTGTTCTAAGCGTGCAGTCACTTGTATCACCTCACTGTGACATGGTGACTAGGCACACGGGATGAAAGTTGAGGCACCCACAAGCTAGAACAGCATGAAAGAAAATGAGACTCATACAGCTGTGGCTCTGTAAGACTCTAGGGAGAAGGCCAGAGAGCTGGCTCGGCAGCTGAGAGCACTTGCTGCTCTTGCAGAGGAATCAAGTTCCCTTCTCACATAGTGGCTCACAACCATCCTTGACTCTAGTTCCAGGACACCCAATGCCTCCAACAGCATCAGGAACATATGTGGCCCACATATACACATGAAGGAGGAGGAGGAGGAGGAGGAGGAGGAGGAGGAGGAGAAAGAGAAGGAGGAGGAGGAGGAAGCAGAGGAGGAGAAGAAAGAGAAGGAGGAGGAGGAAGCAGAGAAGGAGGAGGAGGATAAGGAGGAGGAGGAGGAAGAGGAGAAGGAGGAGGAGAAGAAAGAGGAGGAGGAAGCGGAGGAGGAGGAGGAAGCGGAGGAGGAGGAGGAGGAGGAGGAGGAGGAGGAGGAGAAGGAGGAAGAGGAGGAGGAGAAAGAAGAGGAGAAGGAGGAGGAGAAGGAGAAGAAGGAGGAGGAGAAGGAGGAGGAGAAAGAAAAGGAGGAGAAGGAGGAGGAAGAGAACACAGGTTCGGAGAGTGGTGTCACATACCTGTAATTACAACACTTGGGAGGCAGGGACAGAAGTCAGGAGTTGAAGTTAATCCTTATTTACTTAGTGGCCAAGGCTAACCAGCCTGGACTCCATGAGACCCTTCCTCATAAAAGAAAAGAGGGGTCAGAAGAGGAGGAATGGGAAAAGGGGGGAAGGGAAGAAGTGGCAGAGGGGGAGGAGGCAGAGGAGGACCTAGGGGAGTGGGAAGTCACATTTCCTTCAACCCAGAGTGTGGAGGATCTTGGGAGGAAATTTCTAGAATTACAAGTCAAGACTGAGACTGTTCCTGCCTGACCTGTCACAGAATCATGGAATTGCTTAGGACACGATATTTCAACTCCAGATCTTGCGGTTGGTGGGATGGGTCACAGAGGGTCCTCTCCTCCCTGTCCCAAAGTCCCACTGCCAGTGTCCTCTCTCACACCCAGCGATGCCTTGCACAGCAGTGTTCCTGGTCTCATTCCTAACAAGACATCCAGCCGCGCTGTAGCTGACCTTTAAGAAAACCGAACTACCACTCTTAATAAAGCATTTTCTAGAATATAAAATGATGCCACGGTGGAATGTCCTCTGTCACTTACTGTCACTGGAGGGTATTCCACTCATTAAAAGTGGCCTCTCACAATCCTCCTGGCTCGCCACACTCTGAATTCTATTCCTCTTTCTCTCACTGCATTTAGCATTAAGGTTGACAGAAGGGAGATAAATGGATACTTGAAAGTCATCTGATTGGAAATATTAAAGCGTTAGACTTTGTACAGAAGTCAACTTTAGGACAGTTATTTAATACACAGAGAAAGGGAAGTCAGTGTCCACCAAAGAATATTCCTAGACAAGTGAACGCCAAGGTCAGCCAGCGGCCACTCACACGCTGGGTCACTGAGGACCAAAGAAACAGGCAGCGTCAAGCAAGTCACTGCTCCTCTGGGAGTTTAAACCTGAAAGTGACTTTCATGGACTAAACAGAGACAGGAGGGCTGGTTACCGAACAATCGTGAAAATTAAGGGTAATGTGGTAAAGCAAACAGGAAAAAAGTGGAAAATGGCTTATGAGAGAGAGAATTTTATACAACCTGCCACAAAAGAAGATTTCAAATCAAAGGAAAGCAGAGGCAGAGGCTAGACAGACAGCCAGACAGACGTGGTTAACAGTCCAAATTATCCTGCAACCTCCAGTCTGCAGAGGGACATCTGGAAGCCACAGAAGCCCATTCTAAGCCTAGGAAACGCTCCAGAACAAATTTAACGACAGAGGTGCTGGAAGCAGCCATTCCCTCATCAGCTGAGTCCTTTGTGAGGCCAGGCCCAGACTTACCTTTCTAATTTAAAGAGTATTGAGCAATCTACAACCAAACCTTGGTAATGATATCTGAACTAGTTCCCTAGCCCCTCTCTCAAGGACAATTAGACTCCCTTTGAACATTAGGATTGCTCCTTTCGAAAGGACCCCAAGTGGACTTGCCGAAGGCAGTGTGGTGGGAGGCTCCATGCTTAGTTCCTTTCACCTGATGCTTCCATTATCTTTTCTCTGGAATTTCCACAGGCATTTCTCCTTCAGAACTCTCCACAGTGGCAGTGCAAAGACGGAATTCCGTCTCCATTGTTGCACTAGCCAGCACCAGGATGCTAGCCCTGGTAGACGGAAGGGCTTGTAGGAGTCCCTGGCCCTCTTGCAGACGCCTGCACCTCGAAACGGGGTCAGAGGGTGTCTTTACTCCAAGCTCAGTGCCCATGTTTGTAATCCCTGCACCAGAAGGCAGAGTCAGAGGACTGTGAGCTCAAGGCTAGCCTGGGCTACACAGTTACAGGAAGAATATAAGAGAGTTGGAGGGAAGGAGAGGGAGGTAAAGGCTATTCCACGATCAATCCCATTAGAATTCAGACCAGGGAGTCTAGCCGAATGCCCATTTCTTGACCATTGCACTTGTCTCTACCATCTCGCAAATGTCTGTTGAGCCTCTGTTTCATTTCTAGAAATAACTTGGGGGCTGAGGAGCAAGAGGGATGTGCCCAGGGTAGAGAAAACCCTGAAGCCACCACACTGGAGGACATGGAACTGGAAGAGGGGCTGCGGGAAAAGAAAACAAATGCCTGTCTATCTTAGACAGGAAGAGTACCAGCAAGCAGAGTACATGAGCTCCAGCTTCCACACAGCAACGGAGAAATGACCAAGCACAGAGTCAAAGGACAAAGTAGGAGAAACAGGCGCCACCAGTAAGTCCAAGGACACATTTTCTTAGTGGTAAGAAAGGTTTTTCAAACTGAAGATGAAAGAACCCAGAAAATAAAAAGGCAATTGTCAGAAAAAAAATACAGAAGATGGTCAAGTCACCTCTTAACTACAGCAGTTCTTTTTGTTTGTTTTTGTTTTTTTAAGATTTATTTATTATGTACACAGAAGAGGGCACCAGATCTCATTACAGATGGTTGTGAGCCACCATGTGGGTGCTGGGAATTGAACTCAGGACCTCTGTAAGAGCAGTCGGTGCTCTTAACCTCTGAGCCATCTCTCCAGCCCTACAGCAGTTCTAATTAAAGTGTCATCAAAGACAAGTTTGTCCCCAAGTCCTGCTAGTACAAAGGACTAAATCACAGTCACTCTCCAGCCCTGTGGCTAATAACAGCAAGCACTTGTCTTAGCCCTAAAAAACCGAAATATATAAATTCCCTGTAACTATTTCTTCCATTTACAAGAACCTACTGTGTGTCATAGAACCATGCACGTCAGCAAGAAGGCATGGAACTCACTAAAGTATCACGTCTATGAGCCAAACTGAAACGTAATTCAGTAGAAACATCCTATGATTGCTGTGGGATGTATTTCTGTATTCTGTGAATATGTGTGGCCCCCATTGGATAATAAATAAAGCTGTTTTGGCCTATGGCAAGAAAGCTTAAGCCAGGCAGGAAATCCAAGCAGAGATACAGGGAGATGAAGGGCAGAGTGAGGAGAGACGCCCCCAAAGGAGCAACAAGATGCCAGCAGACCGGTAACGCCACAGCCATATGGCAACATACAGATTAATAGGAACGGGTTAATTTAAGATGAAGGAGCTAGCTAGCAAGAAGCTGAAGCTATAGGCCACACAGTTTGTAATTAATATAAGCCTCTGAGTAATTATTTTATAAGCAGCTGTGGGACCACGGGTGGGACAGATTCCTTTGGACTGCTGGGCAAGGCAAGACCAGAGAAATTTCCAGTTATAAATGGTGCCCAGACGTGGTGTGGCAAGAGTTTCCACCTAAAACCTGAGAGAGCTTAAGAAGAGATTATAAATGTAGCTAAGAGTACCTTCCTAGTTCATCTAGATCATGTCACTCACAGCGGGCTACAGTACAGAGACGTGTCCCCTGGCCACAGTGGCCTTCAGTGACAACATGGCGGACTCCCAAGGTCACTGACAAGCCTAGGCTGCAATACAAAGAGGCTTCTCCCATCCACTGCCTGCAGGCTTGGGAGCACAGTCTCGGGCTTAAAAAGACAGGCATACTACTTAATACTGCTTCCCAGAATTGGGGAGGTAAGTGTGATTTGTGGTACCTGCGCCATATTGAAAAGCCGAGTGGGGTGGAGTCAACAGCCAAAGTCGCTGCACAGCTTAGCAGTTTAAAATCTCTCCTGGCCTGAAAAGGATTATAGATACACAATAAGACAGATTCAGGTGGAATAAACCTCTAAATGGTTTACAATGTATGTAAGAGATATGTAGGCTTGAGAGAGAGAAGAAAAAGGATATAAATTGTCATAAAAGTAGTCTTAAAAAGTAAAATAATATATAAAAAATATAATAAGCCATGTAAGATGGATATTACACAGAGAGTCTGGATTATATTGTCTTTGGGATTTTTAACTGGAGATAGACAGTTTACTGTAAAGACTACTGAGTTAAAATATATATATTTTTTAAAGGTATCTTGACTACAAAATTACAAAATTTGGGTCTAAGGATATGTTGCTTTGGAAAGGAGGATCTGTTTTTGTTTCCACAGGAAACAAGAGGCTATAGATTTGTTCCAGGTTAAGATGGATCAGATTTGATCAAGAAAGTCCTCCTGAACCTTGCTTGACAGAATGTATCTATCAACAAAGGTTATAGCCGGTCTTTCCAGGACTTGACCATTATCTTGAATTTTCTCAGTATCCCCATAAGATTAACAGCATCCCTAATCAGCAGGAAGTAGCCTATAGGACTATGCCTACATTTCCCCCCCCCCCCAAAAAAAATGGATTATGGATGTTTGTCTTTTGTTTAGGAGGTTGGTGACAAATTGTTATTGGTCATAGTCAATCTCTTTCTAAAAGATGAAAGAGGGATATGATATAGAAATATAGAATATAGATATGATAGGATAAAAGGGTAGATTATTGAATCTACTTTTAAAAAGCAACAACTCATTTGAGATATTTTACATTGCTATAAATTTTAATTTATTGATTCAAATTTAAAGTTAATTTTGTTATACTTTGTATATTTCTACTCTTGTTTAAGGTACTATGTTTATACAATTCACTTAAAACTGTAAAACACAAATAAAATAAAAAATACAGATTAATAATCATCTATGATAATCAAATTTATAGTCATGTTAGTTAAGTTTTTTAGGTATACAAAGGTATATTTCAATTAAGTAGGTAATCTTCAAACACTTCAAAGACCTACAGAATATGGCACTTCAAATGTTTTAAGAACTTAGACTTTTCTGGACAATGAGACATGTCTGCTCCTGGCACCATCAATTACTTCAAAGAGGAGGATGGGCATCAAAGAAACTCATTATGGAGTTTTCTTTCTTTGTGGCAAAAGTTAGCCACTGGGCAAAAAAGTGCCCTTGCTTTGACTACTTGAAAATATGTTGTATAAACTGGACATGCAGGACCCATAGGAAAGTGACCACTGAACTTTGCAAGGCCAGATGGTCCTTCAGGTTCCTGCTTCTCAGAAGAAACTGCCATACATTCTATAGAACACAGGGAGAAGCAACTGACGAACTTTGCCTGAATGGGTGGAACTGTCCTTAAAGTTTCCTACTTTAGTGAAAGCTATGCCAGAGACTCTAGGCCTATAGGCTGAAGATAGATGCCCCAACATTACAGAGGAACTTTGCATGATCATCCAGACAGCCAGATGTCTCTGTCATTTCTAAAATTATAGAAGTTGCTTGTAATGTACTTCCTGTTTACTCAGGTAATATTATATCCTTCTGGGGTCTTTGATGGTGTTGAAGACTAGAGAGTTATAATTTTCCTTAGTTATGACAAAAGATAAATTAGATATAAAACTTTAGACTCACAAAAATAGGATAGATGATAGAATATTTCCTTTAATTTTGCCAAAGGCAAATAGACTAGATATTGTAACTGTAATTCTTGCTTGGTAACTGTTTTGTTATGTATAATTTTACTACATTAATGTTGAAAACCTTCATTTTTGATTAGACAGAAAAAGGGAAGTGCTGTAGGATATCTTTCTGTATGCTGTGAATATGTGTGGCTCCCATTGGATAATAAATAAAGTTGTTTTGGCCTATGGCAAGAAAGCTCACAGCCAGGCGGGAAATCCAAGCAGAGATATAGAGATGAAGAGCAGAGTGGAGAGAGATGTCAGGTGACGCCAAAGGAGCACAAGATGCCAGCAGATCAGTAACACCACAGTCACATGGCAACATATAGATTAATAAGAACGGGTTAACTAAAGATGAAAGACCTAGCTAGCAAGAAGCTGAAGCCATAGGCCATAGAGTTTGTAATTAACATAAGACTCTGAGTAATTATTTTATAAGTGGCTGTGGGGCTGTGGGTGGGAGAGACTCGACTGGACTTGGGGCCAGGAAGGACCAGAGAAACTTCCATCAACATATGATAAGCAAAGTGAGGGAGCTACACACACAGCAATCCATCATACAGCAGAGTCGTTAAAGAAGAAAGGCAATAGTGCAGAGTGGTTGCTGGAACTGGGCTGCGATGGTTTAGATACAATTTGTCCCCACAGGTCCTTGTGCTGGAAGCTTGACCACAAGTATGGTGGCCCAGAGATGGCTCACCTGTAAGAGGCTGATACCATTCTGGAAAACTAATGATGTCAGTCTCCTAGAGTAGATTACTCACAAGAATAACTTGTCATGCAGTGATACCACCCATACTTGGCTTCAGCCTATAGCCAGTTCTTTTTCTGTTTCTCCACCATGTCATAATGCAGCACAAGACAGGACACCATCACTATCCTGGACTCTCTATGGGCTGAATGTTTTATGAGCTATCCAGCATCTGGGATTTTGTTAACAGCAACACTAAGTGAACTAATGCATATATTTAGAGCTCCTACTATGGCTTGGGAGGAATACACACACACACACACACACACACACACACACACACACACACAAATGAGATGGGGGGAATTGTAGAATAATCTTTTGTATAATGTAAAGATCTGTCACTCGAACTGGTTTAATAAAAAGTCAGTAGCCAGGCAGAAAGTATAGGCAGGACAAACAAACTAAGGATGCTGGGATGAAGAAGGGTAGAGTCAGAGGATTTTCCAGAAGAAACAAAGGAAGTAAGACATGTAGAAAATGAGGTAACAAGCCATGAGCCATGTGGCAGAGGAGAGATTAGAAATGTGGGTTATTTTAAAATGTAAGAGTTAATTAATAACAAGCCTGAGCTATCAGCCAAGCATTTATAATTAATATTAAGCTTCAGTGTGTTTATTTGGGAGCTGCTGGCAGGACAGGAAAACTCCACCAACAAAGAGAGACAGAGACAGAGATGGGGAGAGATAGACAAAGAAAAGAGAGGGAGAAAGACAGAGAAGGGGAAAGGAGAGAAACAGAAAGAGACAGAGAGAGAGAGACAGAGAGAGACAGAGAGAGACAGAGAGAGAGAGACAGAGAGAGAGAGACAGAGAGAGACAGAGAGAGAGAAGGGTGAGGGAGGGAGACAGAGAGGGAAAGACAGAGAGATAAAGAGAGAGATGGGGGAGAGTACTACCTAATAGCAGTCCAGGTAGCTTCGTTAAGTGCCTTGTCCTCTCTAGATAACTATGAGGACATATTTAAAGATCAGTTGGAAGGGACAACAGGTTATTAGCCTGGTTAGCCTGCCCATGGCAGCCACACATCTCATTCCAACCTGCCTTAGAGCCTTAGAGGATTATTCAGATCTTGGTAGGGCTTGGAGTAATACATCTTCACAGAGACCTTTTTTTTGGTTTCTTTTTTCTGAGTAATAATATCTCAAGTAGAAACAATGGAACTGTGAGTTGAAAAGTGGAAGAGTGAGGGAGCCAGGCTTGATGACACACACTTGTAATCAGAAGTTCAAGGTCATCTGCCCTCAGCTACAGAAGGAGTTCAAGGGAAGTCTAGTTATACCAGGAGATCCTGTCTCAAAACAACAACAAAATAAATATAAAGAAAGAAAGGGGGGAACTGACAATGCAATACAGCACTCTTAGGAAAGCCATTGTTTTGATAACCTTCCACAGTTTCTCTCTATTCACTCTGAAGCCAAGAGCGCACTGACCAGCCATGCACTATCCCCACAGTGATGGCCACTAGACTCATTGGCCTGGAAAGTATGGGGAGAATTTTCAAAGCTAGTCATCAGCATCGTCTACATGACTGCTGTTTTCCTACAGGAGTATTTGACCAATCAGAGGGCCAGATGCTAAGTTGTCTTCAGATACCGAGTTTGTCCTTTTCTTAGGAAGCATTATCAGAGGTAAAATAAACCCAAATACTTGGAAGAGCAAATGAATCTTGCTCAATAGACACAGACACAAATAGTTTATTTAGAATAGAAAAACTGGGTCCCCAAATAAAAGATGTCCAGACTGTGCATTCAAGTGAGTTGTGTGCTAATAACACAGAAAGGATGCTCCTTGTAAATGATTTGAAAACATCCTGTCATTGTGAAACTAATACTTTGTAGAATTAACCGTAGAGTGCAAAGGAATAAACTACACTCTTCATTGATTCTTCTAGAAGCACAGACCCCACTGGGTGCAGCCCTGCCCACCACCTCCCAAATACCTAATGCCTAGCTGGGGCCCGATGAGAAATCCTGTAGAATGTATGATCAAGATCAATACTTTCCAACCTGAAACATATATAGCCTCATGTTTAGCTTGAAAGCTGCCACTATGAGGGATATCCAGGCTTTGGACTTTGTGGTGCAACGCTGTCACTCACAAAGTGTCAGGCGGCTCTCCTAGGATCATACAACTCACATGGTACAGAACAGATGAGTCTGCTTCCTTCTCTGACTGATGAGGAAACCCTAGCTCTCACATGCAATATGCAATGTGTTTTCACTGCCAGTCTTAAAGATATTGACAATATCTGTATCCTTCATAGCTTCTCCAACTCCTGACACCCCTAAACTACTTACTGTGTGACAAATGTGCAGAAATATCTTAAACAAATGAATGGACCTGTCTGCTTACGCATCATCACCAACATTTTCATCACAGCACCTAGAGAGGAGGAACAGCAAAGCTTACTCTCAGAAGGCCGGAGGTCAAGCAAGGAGACTGGCCGTCTGTGGTGGACTATGCCCTGTGAGGCTCAAAGCAGGGGCAGCACAGAAAGGTATCACTGAAATTTCAGGTCAAGACAAGAACAGACGTGTAAGACACAGAAGTGATACCCAGTTCCTGTATTATTGTATATATTCAATCTTGTATCATTATACAGACCTGGTATGAGAGATCACAACCTAGGCCTATGGAGGGTTCAAGACGAAGCCTCAAACATTATTAAAAGTTTGGGACCTGTAATTGTGTAGAAATCACGAAGTACTTGTACAAGTGAACAAGCATAAATTACAGGTAACTACTACATGTAAGTCAAACCCAATTCTAAAGCTGTCCTTAAAGCAACATACTTCTGATCTGGGCCCACAGGTTGCTACTACTTGAGGTGCAACTCAGCTCAGTCCAAAAGTGTTGCTGAGGAATGACAAGATGACTCAAAGTTGAAGGTGATGGCCACTGAGGCTGGAGAACTGAGTTCAGTTCTCAGAACTCACACAGTGAAAGGAAAGAACCAATTCCCACAAGTTGTCCTCTGGCCTACACACACACACACACACACACACACACACACACACAAACTGTAACAAAAAGTGTGAATGCCCCTGACACCCAGGTCCACAGAGTGACCACACACAGTGTCAAGTCCATAGCAGGTGCTGCTGCTTGGACTGCTAACAGTGACGCTCGCCCCTCTGAGTTGACCCAGGAGAAGGCCCTCTCTGATTTAGAAACTACAAAGTGCTCTGTAGGATGCCCAGGGCTCTAAAGAAGCAAGATTCTTGGTTAACGACCCTGAGAATGGCTGACTGTACCTCATTCGTCTTCCGTTCTCTATCAGCCCCAAAAATGGGGATTCAGTGGGAATCCAGACTGTCCAGCTTCCCTGGGGAGACTCCAGCAAGTCTGGTTCTTGGTTCTACGCCACCAGTTACACCTCCAACAAGCCTACCACTGAAAACGATGCTTGACTCCTTGACATGGCTTACTGATCAACATGTAAGAACCATCATTTCTTAATGTGAAAATTCTAGAATGTTAGAGCTAAAAGGTGAAGAAGGCACCTGCACCTGAGTGGTAAGTGAGCAACTGATCTGGGCTCAGTGGGAGGTGACTTGGCACTTGATGTAAGTTGAGTAGATAAAGAAGTATTCTGCCTAGGAAGGCTACCCAGAGCCCTGCACTGAGTTCTAAATCAGCAAGTGTGGCATAATGATGTCATTCTTACGTAAATGATCTCGGGGTGCTGAAAGAGACAAAGGGATTTCATACTCAGCACCTTTTTCTTCGGTCAGTTACACTCCTCCAACACCATTTACTTTGGTGCCCACATCTTTAACTGGAAAGGCCACCAAGACCCCTTGAATTGTCTTGCACTTACAAACCATGATTTGATAAACTCTCATCTCAGATCATCTACCTGTCTCTCGGGGGTAAAACAGTCAAACCTATGCAAGGACACTTTTCAGTACCAACCGGCTGAGTTTCCCAGGATTCCCTACTGAATATGTAATATAATGAATTCCTTGTGGCTGGTTTTGTCTCAATTCTGTAGAACAGAGCTTCCTGACATTTAGTGCAAGTAGGTTTTAATATCTACATTACACACATTCTCTAAGATCCTCCAATTAACATGAATTAACACTACGAACTCCTGAAATTTTTTGAAATGTAATTAGTTTCACTATTGCACAATTAACTTTCAAAACTACTATCTGGAACTTTTAGGAGGAGAGAAAGAAACTACAGCATTAATCAAGCCAAAATGGGATGGGAAAGTCCTGTGCACGCAGGATCTTTCACTTAAGTGCCCATATTTACCTTCTGAATGTAAGGGAAACCAAAACTTGCCATTCTTGCAGTCCATCAAACACATGAAGCCAAACACTCTTTGAAACTCATTCATCAACTGCTCCCATTAACGCAACAGGCAGAAAAACGTGACCATACCTCATTCAAGTTCCTCCTTCCAACGACTAAAAAGACGTGGACAGTAGCTAAAATCTCAGTTTTCTTGAATACAGACTCCACAGGAGTCAGTTTATGTCTGTCTTGATGATACATGAATCCTCAGAATCAAAGGTGGTACCTGGCACCAAACACTAGGCACAAGTTAAGAGGTGGGGCTGATCAATAAAATGATGAAAATAAGCCCCCCTGAGTCTCACACCTGAAATCTGAATCCTAACAAAGAGACTGTAAGTGGCTTCCCCCAAAATACATACAGCCAGTCAGAGCTCAGCACTCCAGAAGTTCTCCTTGGTAACCTACTATCCAACTAGGCAACATGATACCCTTGACCGCTAGTTTTTATTCTCAGCTCTCTCCAGGAGTTGACGTGCCTTCTCTCAAGCATACAGTCCTTCCAGCCCCTTACCTCGCATCACAAACTGTCACCTAGGATACACTGAGAGCCAAAAACACTGTTTCAGACAGGAAATGCAGACTCCCCACAAAGGTCAGGCTATCCCAAGATGGCACCTTCCTTCCCGCCAATAGCCATGTTTGGACTTCATTAGCACTTAGTAGAGTACTATCTTTGAATATTTAATGCCTTTCCCCTTTTCTAATGTATAAAAATAAGAGAAAGAGTAAAGTACTGATTGTGCCGCCTAAAACCTGTTAAAACTGAAACAAGCTAAGTCATTAGCAATGCTGAAATAAAAGGTATTCTCACTGGACTTAATGAAGTTCTGTTGTGAAGGACAAGAATGCTAAAGGGTATACAGCAAAGTCTGGGAAATGACACAGAGTTTAGGACACTGTTTTTTTGTTTTTTTGGTTTTTTTTTTCATCTTGGGCAATGATAGATGAATTTCTAGTTCGTCCATGGACTCTTCAGTTCAGAACAGGTTTGCACAATAAATTGAGTATTAATAAATAGGACTGTCAGTAATGAAAAAGAACTTTGTCCCCTGCTAGGTAAATAAATCTCCATATTGATATATCCTTAATAGACTAATAAGAAATTTAGAAAAAGCCAATAATAAAAAGTTTATAAAAATAGTGATATGAACCCAAACGATAAGTGCTTTTATTGTTTTATTGGGAAAAGTTTAATTTTTCCCTTAAGAAGTTATTAACATATGGAAAATGTATTTATCTAGAACATCAGAGTATGCTGGTGAGTGTGCATACTATGTGTCTGTGTATTCTGCAGTATATTATGATAGCTGAAAGTCTAAAACCATTTGTTTTCACAATTTAAAAATTGTAAGCAATACCAAAATATAATTAAAAAAAAACCAGCACTACCATAGAAATAGCAATCCTTAACTGTACTTAGTTCGGGGCAATTGAAGCTCCCATGTAAATAGTACAGGATAGGCATTCTAAACTAAATTATCTTCAGTTGAGAACTAGACTTAAAGCCAACCCATGCCTATACATATACCCATGTACAAATGAGGATGACAACATATTGTTCTCCTCAGGAATTTTCAAAGCACCTACTTTATTACTTAAAGTATATGGTATATGAAGACTAACTGGTGAATGTATAAATGCATCTTTAAAAAAATCTTCTTAGGGGAGTTTCTAGACAGGCATATTTGAATCTGACTTTTTTTGCTAATACCCAAATTATAAACCTTTGCTATCAGACATCCAGAGGAGAAATGTTAACTGTGCTGTGTACTGCCATCATAATGACACCCCCAAGATCAGCCTGGTGCCTGGAGCTGTGGTAGGGTCCCCAGGTGGCTGGATGATGGCTGCTTGATCATTATCCCTGCAAAGACTGGAGCTACTGAAGTTTTCAAGAATCCGCATCTTACTCGATCTCTTTCATCTCTAATAATTACTAAACTGGTGTAATTACTAGAGGTGGAACGTGATGCAGGCAAAAGCCCACACTGACTGAAATTAAAGTTGGTTTTGGTTTTTTTTTTTTTAAGCCATGATTCTGCTTAGTTTTCAAAGATTTATCTTGTGTCAGGCTTTTATGCCAAGAGTTGCATAATTATTTAAACCCTTTAAAAGCTCTCCTTCCACTGTTTGATTAATGCTGTAACAGAGCTGTTTAAATTTACTAATGTTAACTTTAAGTTTTAATTGCTTTGTGATGCCATTGTGGCGAACAAATTTTAAAGTAGACAATTCCAATGGGCAAGGTAGTCGAGATCCTGGCCAGGACACTGTGGAATCCCCACACAAAACCACAGAACCATATTTCATGTTTAATTGAAATAAGATTAGAAAGTCACACATACCCACACACACACCCCCAAAGAACTAACTTTAACCTTTGACAGCACACCAGGAATCAATGGAGAAAAAAATTAAATACATCTGAGAAAACACTCAGCAAGGGGGTTGATTTTGAACGTCTGCCTTTGTATCAAAACCTCACACAATTCAAAAGCATTCTTTAACATACTATTTCATGACAGCATTTGCATTTTTAACAAGCCAGGAGACTGCTAAAATGTGGCACAAACGGCACAAATCTCTGTATTGTCTTCTCTTAAAAATAACTAACAAATTTAACACCATTTAGGCACAGTCCTAAGGTATGTGTTCTATGGTAAGAAAATGAATGACATTAAATCAACCATGTGAGCCAGTGAGATGAATTAGTAGATCACAGTAATAGAACAGATCCTTCCAGAAATCCCCACATTGATCTCCAGTTAGACTTGCTGTACTCCACCACCCAAACCTCCTTTTCCTATAGTAAGCTCTACATCAAAACCAACACTCAGACAAGTAGTGAAGACATGTTTCAGTTTGTAGCAGCCAGTGTTTCTCCAGACTCTATCAGAGAGGCCAACCCTCAGCAACAAACTTCCTTTAAAAAACAAAGGGGCTCGGTGTTACAAACATCATTACAAGTGAATTTACAGCATTTGCCCTGGTCCAAATAAGTTACAAGGGAAAAAAAGTTGTAAACTTCTGTCACTGCCGTCAATAAGAACTACAATGGATTTTAAGGATCTGGGAATATTCTGGCAACAATAACAAAAAAAAAAGAAAAAAAAAGAGGGAAATTATTAACAGCTTGCTTCATAAACAGCAGCTAATCTCAACTCCCTTTGTAATTTCATTTTTACATGTATGCTTTTATGTTCGATATCCGATTTTCTTTACCCTTTTTGGGCTGGAGGAATAAAAGGCAACAATCCTCTCATTCATCAGACAGATGTTTTTGTTTAGAAGGCCGAGTGGGATCGTCTGCTGCCTTCCCTTTAAGGAGGTGCAGGCCGAGCTCTGGAGGAGGCTCGCTGGACCATCAGCTCCGGAACTTTGACTCTCAGGATCCCTGCCAACTGTAATTGCTGTTTTTGTTTATTTCGAATTGTCTGCTGATTGGACTATAATCAATTTAATGACTTCAACATCTAGTCAGTATAATTTAGAGGTGGTGGAGGGAAGAAAGACTCACTGACTGACAGATAAATAGAAGCAGAACTGTCAGAGGGGGTCTGAATGGCAGACTCTGTTTCCAACCACTGCCTTCTTTGTATCCAAATCTAAAACGTGAATGCATAAATTTCTGCATGCCATGCAGTTAGTACTTGGCCTTTACAAATCCTGGAAAGGAATATTGATTTAGCTACCTAATGTGTATCCATGCATATGCATTTATGTGTGTCTTAGTTTATTATGTGTGTCTTAAAACTTAGGTTAGGATCTAGTTATCAAGAAAAGTCATAGTTAACATATCAAAAGTATTTTTCAAGAAAAAGCCACACTGCTTTTTGATAATTAAAAGCAAAATATTATATTTCCTTTTAGGCAAGAGGCTTTTCATACAAAATCCAAGATCATTCTTTGTTTCTTTTCTATAACATCATTTCTAAACCTAAACTGAATCAATACTGGAGACAGGATTTTTTTCTTTTTTAAAGAAATAAAGCACATGGTACATACCAGAAACACTTTCGTCACTGTTATATTTTACCTTGCTACCCGTGTGTGTGTGTGTGTGTGTGTGTGTGTGTGTGTGTGTGTGTGTGTGTAAAACTCTGAAAAAAGAAAACACATGAAAACTGGGGGGGGGGGTAATATTTCTATTAAATTTGGGGGCCAAGAAAGTTCCCAGTCATGACTTTTTAACATCTGCAATGTTTATAGTTTTTCCACTAGCGAAAAACATAAAATGCATAGGTTTTTCTGACATTCCCAAGACTTGGAACTTAAAAAACACTTTTTTTCAACTTCTCTCGTTTCTATTCCTTCTTTAAATTGGGAGCTGAGTTTTTGCCACTTCATTTTATTTCCAAAGAAATCACTCCTCAAAAAAAATCCATTTATAAGTACAAAAGACAATAAATGGGGAAAAGGTAACTCTACGTGCGGTGAGTTCAGAATGTGCCAAGTTACAAAGGGTTAGCATCGGGCACAGCCAAGTTAAACAAGGCACTCGGGGGGCTCTCTTTCTCCCTGGCTCCCACCTCTCTGGAGGTCCCTGGTATGATTTACAGACACCTGAGGGTCCGGAGAGCCTGGCTGTGTCTCTTGTTGTTTAACTTGGCCATTGAAATGACTAAGTGCTCCCCTCTCTCCTCTCCAGCTTCGTAACTTGGCTCTCTTTGAGTATCTCACACCTTTATGCAGTAGACCACTTTTTCCTTCTAACTGTGTTTTCTGGAGTCAACTTAAGAAAAAAAAATGTTATCAGGTAAAATGGCTGAGAAAATTCCATCAAACAAGCGCCACAAGAAATAGAATAAAGAGCCCGCAAGAAAAATAGAAATAGGTCACAATTGACCAATTTGATACAACTGATTTGCTGGCTCTGAAAATAAGCTGACAGTAAACTACCCAGAGTGAGGTAATCTTAACATTGTCTGTTCTCAGGGATGGAGAAAGTATCTAAATAATACAGAAAGGAGAATGGAGGGAGGGGCTCATTTAACTGTCTGGCCATTCATTCCTTTAAATACTGGCTTTACTTCCCCTTGTCATTAGTCAGAAGGGGGTCACTCCAAAAATGCAGGATAAACACAGACTAAGGTCTTTGGATTTATATATGGCAGATCGGTTTGGATACTAGGGCTTTGAGTGTCTGGTAGGTAAGGAAGTTCCATGTTTCAAAATATATTTCATGGGATTCATACATAGACATTAGTATCTGGGATTCTGGACAGTTTTAATGTACTTTAAATGGAATAGGTGACTCCAGCCTGGCTTGCTTTTCCTATAGCCAGAAACAGGGAACCTACTGAGGTGGGCTAATTAGGCAACCACCCCCAAAGTTTGCTATTAAAAAGGCACTGTATGATTTTTAAGTAGGCATAATTATCTACTCAAAGCCCCAAAACTGTAAGAATTCCCAAAATAAATGCATCTGATAAGAGAAATTTCCTGGGAATCCACATTTCAAACATCTGGTTAAAAATAAGAATTCCAAACTAACCGTTATGTTGTTTGAATGCTTTTACCTGCCTAATGGAGACTACTCTCTTGGGGTACAAGTTGGAAATGATATCAAAAGCGACAGCCATCAGAACTATCTTTTAAATGCTGTTTGTTAAAGAAATAATAGACAAGTTGGAAATTGAATGCAGAACTTTGAGGTTTTAGGATCTAGTGCTTTTTCATGATCTCTAACATCTTTTCCAAGTTGGTTTTTCACAAAATCCACATTTCTGCTGCACTGTCACTCGCCCAGTAAAATCGGAACCCATTGTTTTTAATGGTAAATTATCAATCAGCTCCTCATATGTGAGGGCACTCAAATCACCATCCCTGCTTACAGCAACAGACAGCTCACTGCTTACTATTACAAATACCAGCTTATCTTTCATTAAAAAAAAAAAAATCCCTTCTTGCTGGCTTTTCAAGGATTCAAGAGTGACCATCTAAACAACATAATGGACTCAGAACACTCTTAAAACACACTTTGCAAAATAAAGACATCCTTCCAGGAAGACAGAGGTGAACCAAGATCATGAAGAAAGCAGCAGTTACTTAGCAAGAAGCATCCAGAATGCCACTCTAGTTCTTCCAAACACTACTCACATCACAATCCCTCATTTGACACGGCCCATGTAAATATGTATTTTTCCAGGCAAATGCACACCCTGAAGAAAAACAAGCCCGATCTTCAGTGAGGACTGTGCTATTTTTATCCCATCTTCAGCTTTTCACCCCCAAAGCCCAGCCAGCCCACCTGAGCCAGTGACTCTTCTGGGAGGCCTCCAAGCAGCTGATGGGGAGAACACTGCTGTATGTGTACACACACACACACACACACACACACACACACACACACACACACAGAGCTAAATCTTTGATTTTAATGTGGATATTATATAGCACTTGGCAGTTGAAGCCCAGAGGCTTTTTTTTTTTTTTTTTTTTTTTTTTTTTTTTTTAGTGGAGATATTGGATCGGGTCTTTAGCAACATACCAATAAAACAAAAGAATCAAACGTCTTTCTTCTTACTGGCCCTTTTCTCCCTTATTAACATAAAAACTATACAGGTCTTCTGTCCAGGTATTTTACAGTTCAACTTAGCAAAGATTTCCCGGAAAATACAGCTTCCCTCAATGGCCTATCAAACCCTCCGTGCAAAAGAAACCCTCTTTAGAAGCTGGGGGGAACGGAAAAAAAAAAAAAAAAAAACTTTCACTACGAATTCATTCTGGGGGTCAGGTGAACTGAAACACTTAGAAGCTGTGGGTGCGCAAAACGACCGATTGTGCAAACTTTAATGAACTTCTTTAAAATAAAAGGCTTCCGAATTCCTGCACGAGATTTCAGAAGCCTTTTGGAACCCTTGGACCAGAGGCTGGTTCTGAGTGCTGCTCTACCTACCACTCAAACCGCAAAGTTCCCCTTTCCTAATGAGCAGGAATAGGTCAGCCTGGTACTTCGTTCTCCCATTACTTTTAAGAAATGGAGAGTCTGGGCAAGTTCTCCTGAGCTACAGTGATCCACCGTCACCCTGACACCCGCGCAAGCCCCAGCGATCATTTTTCTGCCATTCAGACTTGGGAATTCTTCCGGCCCTGGCTCTAGATTTTTCTAGACAATCTATGTCCCACACATGCAAAACAGCCCCCAGACTGTGTCACGACACATGTCAGTGATTCATCTCGTTTTTAAAGTAAAACTTTTGCACTTCAGGAGAAAAGAAGGAAGAAAAAGGAGGAGGAAGAGGAGGAGGAGAGGAGGAAGAGAAGCAAGATGAGGAAGACAGGAAGAGAAGGAGGAGGAAGAGGAGGAGGAGGAGGAGGAGAAGGAGGAGAAGGAGAAGGAGAAGAAGGAGAAGAAGAAGGAGAAGAAGAAGAAGAGGGCAAGCGTTCCAGTGTGTGAGGCCCTCCCCCCAGGCTGTCCCTTCCCAGAAGAAAGGGCTTTGTGTGTGCAGTGAGGGCTCCGGTAATCGTGTTCATAAATACTCGTCGGCCAGGGGGCCCGGGTCTCGGGGCGCACGACTCTGTCCCCCACCGTCCCCCTGTGCTGGCTGCAGAGTTGTAAGAGCTGGTGGCAGGAACCCTGGCCACCGGAGCCACCACCAACACCCCGGCAGCAGAGGAGGAAGAGGATGCTGCGCTGCCGGGGACTAGAGGGCGGGGCGCGGACCTCGGCGGGACCCTGCGGGCTCCGGCGGGCGCACAAGCCGCCCTTTGTCCTTCGCCACCGGGTCGCAGAGGCCTCGGCCGCCTCCAGCTGTCGCCCCCTGGGCCCCGCCGGATCTACTGCCCTGTCTGCCCGCACCTCCTCGGGTCCATGAGCCCCGCCGCTCTGGGCCTCATAGCGCCGGACCTCCCGGATCCCCGATTTCCCCCGGAGGAGGCTGGGGAAGGTGGAGGAGGAGGAGAAGGAGGAGGAGGAGGTGGTGGCCGCCACGTGACTCTGCTCGCCACATTCCAACACAGCCACCCGGATCGATAACTTCAGTGCCCCCCGGCCCCCGAGTCCCGCCGCCGTAACCAGCTAGTGCACCCCAATTCCCTCCACACACACCCGCAAACTTCCCCTGCTACGGGAACTAAAACGAGCGGCACCCCTTCCCCCGAAAACCGAAGGGGCAGCAGGCAGGAGCAGGGACCAGGGCGGTCAACTTTCAGGGCTTAACTAGGAGGGGTTCCGTGGGGCTCCAGCCTGGGTCCGAAGCCCCGGTGCACCCGACCCAGTTGTTTACACCGCTCACAAGACCAGCAGAAGCCCGGCGAGACCCGCAGAACCCGAACGAGCTGGGCGCGG
>NC_081435.1:4562586-4693242 GCF_949786415.1 Peromyscus eremicus
TTCTGTGTCCATGAAATCTGACCTCAAAGGAATTAATTATAGAAAAACCTATAAAGTGTCAGTTCAAATACATCTTCAACTTAAAATTAAAAAGTTACAAAGCATGAATCTCTTTGATAAGTTATAAGAAACAGTGTCCATGTTGCAATCTGGCATCTAAACCAGTTGCAAAGACATCAGTACTTTAAATATTATAGAAACATCCTTAACCAGTGTCTAGTTAACTATACTACAATATTATGCAACATTTCTCAAATTATTTTAATAACTGATCCAAAAGATATTTTAACAGTTTATGTTTGTTCAGATCTAGTATGGTAGGTAGTTGCATGAGTAATGTGTCCATATTTACTTAAAGCTTTCTTTAATGAGGACCATTTAGCAAAGATCTTTAAAAGTCATATCACTCACACACACACACACACACACACACAAAGCATCGTCATCAAAAAAATGCTTCATGAACTATGTTACATATGTATTTGTGTATGTATATATATATATATATATATATGCAATCACAATTAGATGCATATCAATGGATTATCATTAGAACATCTAGATAGATTTTAAATTACTGTGTTGAAAAATGTCAGTGATGTGTACAGAATAGTGATGTTCTTAGCATGCAGAAACTGCCAGATCCTAGTCCCCTTCCTTACTGGAGACCATGTTACTTACACAGGTAATCCCGCATAAGCCACTTGATATTTGTTCTCCACACTCTTAGCCACTCCCTGCCTCTCTTCCTAATCTACGAACTGGGGAGTAACGTTGACTGCAAAACATTTAAGCACTTTCTGTGAAGGTAGGTACCAAATGCATAAATACAATAAGTGAGTTTTGCAACTATGAATGATTTATTCAACTTTCATTTTTTCCCACTGATCAGTATTTACTTGACAGGGTTTTCCTGCATGAAATTTGGATCTTTATGTCTTTCACAAATGTCTGATGAGTGTTTCTAAGTACTTTCCTTTTTTTTGGTGGGCTGTAGCAAAGAAAGATAATGTTTTAAAATGCATAGGATACATTTCTTCATTGTGTTACACAGTAATGAACTCAAAGGTGTTTCATGGACAGAAACAATTAAGACTGGAGGTGTTTGGAGTGTCCTCTTTGAATCTCGTTGCTTCCAGGTCTTTGTTAATCTATGGTAGTCTAAATACCAGAAGGGAAAATTATTCTTTCTTGAGTCGATGAGTTGTGACAAGGGGTTCTAATAGCATGATCATTGCAGATAACCAGCTCTGCTTTCTAAGGTCTATTTAAAAGGTGGGACATCAGCTCAAGTGACTAGATTACAGCGCATTAGACAAACCAGATGGTATTCATCTGAGAATCCTAAAGGATTAATCATGTGGATAAGTGAGCAACTAATAAAAAGATCAACATTCACCTTAAAGAGTCTGTGGAAGGGACAAGACATTTGGCGGAAACTGAATCCTTTATTTAAACATTACTAATATCAGTTGTACAGCAAACTGACACCTGCTAAAAAATAATTACTGTAATCAGAAATATAACACAGAGAGATGGTGAAATGAGGAAACACTCATATTTTCTAAAAAGGACAAATGTTTTTTTCCATTAAAATGCATTGTGAACAAAATTTACATTGGTTATATGGTCTAGCTAATGGCACCTTTGGATAAATATTTCTGAAGTTTAATATTAATTGAATTAATTTCATGTATTTCATAAAAAACGTAATTTGTTTTATAGCTCCAAATTTTTATATTTAAACATTTATTGACATGAACAGAATGGGATTTCTATGATCCACATAGTTAACCAGATTTTTAAAATGCCACAATATCTGCTTAACCCTACAGGTCACATAAACAAGAACATTGGCACTTGGAATCAGAAGATAATTAAAAGAAACCCTATAATGTAAATGGTAACTGTCATTAATAAAAAGAACAAACTTAAATTTGGAAGTTAAAAGCTATGTGTGAGCAATGTGACCATGTGTGAGACCAGCTATTTTAGACATCAGCTACCTTTTACTGTGGCCGAGTGGAGCAGAATGAAAAGGCTGTAGATATTTTGTCTTTGCCTCTTACAAAGAACTCAAAATGCTACAGTTTCATTTGGCAAGCTCAAATGATTGCTGAGGATCTTTTATTTACATTTCTGCATGCACACATACATACATTATATATACATTATATGTATTATATAATATATAGTATATATATATCAAATGTTCTCATGTAACTAGAGGGTTTTTGGAGGGAGGGAATAGATTTTTTTTATTGTCACAGACAGGGTGAGAGAGAAAGAGAGGGAACAAGATCATTAGAGGCATACTAACAATCACAAAATTTTCAATTTTATTTATCTATTACTGTGTGTGTTCATATGTGCACAACATGTGCATATGTGCCAGAGAACATGTGTAGAGGCCAGAGGAGAACTTTTGGGAGTCAGTTCTCTCCCATTTTCTTGAGGCAAGCTCTTCTTGCATCTGCCAGGCTCTGTGTCCCAAGGAGCTGATCCCAAGCCTCTGGATGAATCCACAGCTTCTGCTGCCTCTGCCTCGTGCCACACAGAGCCCTGGGATTACAGATGCACACCACAGCATCTGATAGTATGGGGATAGAACTCAGGTCATCAGGCTTGACAGCACTCTCAATCATAGGATTTGGGGAATAGCGATATATTTTCATCCATGTTTAGATATTGTGAAGAGTTAAATGGAATAGACTGCTTGCTTCCCAAGGCCTAGAAATGGGTGCTGTCTTTTATAAGGACTCATGGTTTGCAAAGAACTACAACACAGCCAAGCTACCCATTTGTAACATTTTCCGAAAGAGCACCAAGCCTGTTTTTGATGATTCTGGAGGCACTTCATGCATTTTTGGTAAATTTGAATGAATATTTATGAATGTTCATTATTACTATAATCAAGGCATGCAGAGATGCCAATTAATAGAGAATTCTGATGAGAGCTGTTATATCCCCTAAGCTTCCACGATGGACCATCCATTCTCATCTGCCCTCAATAACCATGTTGCTGTTGTCAATTTTGACAACTTTATTCTCCTAAATATAATGCCCTAATTCAAAAGTAAATAAGTCTTTGTATATAAGTTTCTCTAACCTCTATTTTTTATTTTAACTCATAAAGCCAGCTGAGATCATTTTAACCCAGGTTGCTGGTCCTAAGTACCTACCTGGTGATTTCCTTGGAAGATAACCAGTCAGTGAAAACAGGCAGTGAAGGCAGCGGATACAATGAGAGGCTGAGAAAGTGGAAGAAGCCTTCTTAATCTTCCTGTTGATGTCATAAAGAACCGATGTCTTCAGACTACTGGTGGCATTTGTCATTCAACTCAGGGACTTTCACAGCCTCAATTCACAATAAAAGAAGCCAATATTCTTTTAAAGGAAAATTTCTGAGCAGAAAGTTCCTATCCAAGTTCTTAGTCTAATATATGGCATCTTTATGTTGTTGTCTGAATACAGACAAAGGTCCGGCAAGTGGCTGGGTGAGTAAAGGTGCTTCCTGCCAAGTCTGTGACCTAACTTTAATCCCTAGAACCCACAAAATGAAAGGAGAGAACTGACTGATATAGGTTGTCCTCTGGCTGCCACATATGTGCACCTATGGAGAGACGCATACGTATAAACATAATAAAAATTTTAATTAAAAAAATTCTGCATTTCCTTCCACCAATTCAGTTCCAACTCCGTATTTGTTGTTTTTTACTCATATTATCAAGCTGAGGAAAAGCCTAGAAATTTCATGCCGCTCATGCAAAATCTACCCATTGTTATTTCACGGTTTTCCTGGCAACACTGCCTGCTGTGAGCTGTTTCTTCCCAGTATGTGCCTGGTGTTGTCAGTTTGGGGTATTCCAATCCCCTTCCATGATCACGCTTTTATTGCTGGTTTACCATTTTCATATCCAGCCCCTTCCTGTTCTGTACAAGGGTACTGGCCTCTAGTGAAGAAGATGAATTGTAAATGTTTCTCACTCTTCCTCCTTTTCTTTATTTTTTATTAAAATTGCAGCATAAAAATGTCATTCTGAAGGAAAGCCTTGGGTTCACCATTCCCAGCTCCCCTTCCCTGTGAGGTGGATGCCTCGCCTTTTAATCATATTGCCCTTGCTTTTCTGTAAGGCAATAAAAAAAGTCTCAACAGAGGTTTCCAGATATGACTTAAGTATAAAAAAAATGGAATTAAAAATGTCTGATGATGTAGAATTCATTCCACAGGGACCCCATGTATTTCCCAAGGTTTTATTTTCTTCTTGCCTTCTGCTAGTCTTTCTTAATTTTGTCTTAGATAATTCTTCCTCCCAAACATCCCCTTAGGAATTTAAAGTCTTCCTTTCCTGGCTCTCCTGCTTTTCTTCTTCCTTATCAGCATACTCTTTGTTTTCCCCCTCTGGACTCTGGCTTAGCCCTCTTCAGTAGTCATCATAGCTACAAGTCTTAGTCTACCTTCTCTGATTTATCAACTGAGTGTGACCTGAGGTCCCCGTGATTATCCCCTTCCTCTGATGGACCAGATACATGAATGAACATCTGCTCATGGGAGACTCTCATCAATGGACTCAGGGTGCCAGTGGGGGATGCCGGTGCCATCAGCCTTACAGATTTTGCCTGCTTCTAAGCTGACCAGTTTCCTAATCACATTTCTTAAATCTCCACAACACGCATTTGGATGCCAAGCCCCATGTCTTCAGGCTTAAACCGGAAACTGCCCTGCCTCCTGGGTATTCCTTATAAACTGCAGATCCCCCTCTGCGAGTGTGTTAAGTGCCTTTAGTCTCTCCCCCATTTATGACTGGGCTGAGTGCTGTGTGGGTGTTTAATGAACATTGTCTATCTGACAGTGTAAGGTTCTGGTGGGGCTAACATGGGATGGCACCGGCTGGCCTAAGGAGTTCTCATCACTCACACTGTTCTATTCTTAAGAAATACTCCAGGTAACCCATTTTAAATGTGGCTCCATTGAAGACTGGATTTTCTGGAAGCCCCTCTTGCTTTTCCAGACCCTTTCATTTGGCTTTTTCTTTCCACCTAGCTTCTCGCCTTCAGACTTCCATGTAACCGAAGTATCCACGGAAACAGGAAGCCCTTGTGGAATGGTAGGCAGCTCGTACCACAGTACCTAGTGATCCTTGCCTCCAGCAGCCACACTGTTGTACCATCCCAGATCCTGAACAGGAGCTGTTTTCTAAGTAATAGCATGCAGGAGAAAAGGTTGGGATTCTAGAAGCTACTCTGGGCTTAGACTATGAAAATTTATCTTTCTGACTCTCCATGAAGCTCTTCTCTCATTTTTCCTTCCCCTCTTTCCCTCCCTTCTTTCTGGGTCTCCATCTTGGTGTCTCCATCTTTGAGGCTTCTCATTGGCTTCTTCCCACACTGTGAGCTGCTCAGTCTGGATATCTTCATTAGGATACCCTACCAATAGTCCTCAGAAATCTGAGGCTCTTGGTCCAGTAGCCAGTGAGAGACTGAACATGCAAGCAATTAGGAGTGTACTTAGAGGTTACTCTTCCAGCCACATTACAGGTGTGGCTCCCTGGCTCTGAGTGTGTCAAATCTGTGTAAGGGACCCATCAGCAGAACCACCCAAGCTGCAAACAGACGTCTGAACCACTGAGATGTAATAAAACGGTTGTTAATTTATGTCTCTCTGTTTGTAGTTGATTTGCTGAATGTCATAGAAACATGTTATGGACATAGTGTGTGTATCAGACTTGTTATTCTGCATGAGCAGCAGCAATGCTCTCATGAAGCAGTCAACTCCATTTCTTCAGTAATGTCTGAATCAGAGCGGCACATTCCTTTAGTCCTAGCAATCAGGAGGCAGAGGCAGAAGCAGAAACAGGAGCAGGCAACTCTTAGGGTTCTTTTACACAGTGAATTCCAGGCCTATCAGAGTTACATAGTAGACCTTGTCTCAAAACAACAACAGCAAAAATTATTGAAGCTGTACACACCTGTAATTCTGGTACATGAGAAGTGGACAACATACATACACACACACACACACACACACACACACACACACACACAAACACATGTGCATGCAAGCGTGCATGTACTCTTGCCCACCTGTATACAGGACCAGCATGATGGCTTGCTATGCAAGCCTGGTGCTCTGAGTTGGTCCTCAGTACCTGTGTAAAGGTATAAAGAGAGAACACATTCCACAAAGCTGCCCTATGACTTCTACTTGTACACCGTAGCAGGTGTGCCCACACACATAACACATACATGCAACACTAATAATTTCTTAAAGTTAAAACCCAACTCTGTGTGTGTGTGTGTGTGTGTGTGTGTGTGTGTGTGTGTGTGTAGACCTAATGAATTTCCCTTTCTCTAAAATGATACAAAAAAAAAAAAACTGGCTGTAAGTTGGTGTGACAGTTGGGTCTCTGAGTGACTAGGTTGAATCACTTTAAGCAGGAAAGCAGCATGTTAAAAAGGAATTGGCAGGTTCTAGAATCAATGCGCATTGAAGAATCCATGGGAATGAGAGGGTAAACCCATCAATGCAAGGCCAGGTCCTGCCACGGACACTGGCCTGAGCATGCTGGAACACGACTACCTTGCTTGCTTCTTCTCACCATTCTCTGAGTGGGACATCTGCTGGCTGAGCTGCCGCCACACACTTCAACCCCGTGTTGGAGTGCAGAGATTCTGCTCCCCCTCCAAAAGCACTCAAGAATATGTAACCCTAAAGGAGTCAGATGCAGGATGGAGGACCAAAAAAACAAAACAAAAAAACCCACCTGAAATAAATGAACTACTTTAAAATGTAGTAAACTCATCCCTTGAAACAGTTCTTTCCCTGGATGGTTTAATTTGGCTTCTCCTTCTCCCTCCCTCTCCCCTTCTCCTCTTCTCTTTCCCCAACCCAGAAATTGGCAATGCCAGCAGGTAAATAATCTGCAAGTGCTTTGCAAATGAGCTGCCTACCCAGGTCTAGTACTGCCTTCCACATCACTTCATAATATATGTAATATATGTGTGTTTGTACATCTATACATACATACATACATACATATGACCATTAGCTATATATCTATACATACATACATACATACATATGACCATATGTATGTATGTATGTATGTATAGATATATAGTACCCACTTTCTAAAATAATGGCCCATGCATATACATTAATTATGGTTCCCCTCTTCCCACTAGCTTTTCATCTATTATAGTCAGTTTTAATCAGATGAGTGAAGTAGGGTTGCTTATATGACCTCTGTGCTCAAGTGTATTGGCATACTTGTAGTCTAAGGAAATAATTGAAAAGTGCTGGGTACTAGGCCTCATGTCTCTTGCAAAGATGTAGACTAGTGTTTCCTTTCTGTCTCTGTTATCTGTATTTTCCAAAACTAATCTGAATGCTTCCTACAATGTGTTCTAGTAGCACCTTTTCGCTTGTGGAACGAATTATGAATATTAATATCCACTCATATTTTTGAATTATTTTCAGGCTCTACAAAAAAATCTCCCACTAAAACCAGCCCTTAGGAATGTGTTTTCTCCCACTGATATCTATGCTGGACAATGGCCTCTCATCCCTTGGTTCTCAAAATCTCCCAAGTGTAGGCTTGAGTGGGAAAGTAGCACCAGTGACCCCCTTTGCTCCCCTAGATCTTCCTAGAGCGTTCAGTCCCTCCTCTCAGTGAGTTCTAATGCCTTGATTTTGGGGGGCTGATGGTCACCTCTGTCTTCCTTCCCTCCTCAGGTGGGCTCTGGTCATCCTTTCTACCCAGACCCCCTAATGATTTATTATAGTTATAGTTATTTAGTTGTTTTGTTTTTGTTGTTTTTGCCTTTACTGTATCTGTAATTACTAGCCTCTTCCATGAAGCCCATTTCCACTCTCTTAGGAAGAATAATTTTCTGCATTCTTTGTCCTAAGAACTCAGTCTGTCTTCTCCTAACCCTCTGTCCAGCACCCCGACCCTAACTGAAGCTCTTTCTAAAACTCATGGGTGTTCAAGATAAATAGAATTTTGTCAGACACAAATGGAGAAGGTGATTTCCAGATGATGTTTCTAGGCAGATCATTGACAGTATTTCATTCATGTCATATTTTTAATGATTCTGAACATGCATAATGCTAAACAAGATGCATCTTTAGCCATCTTATTGCCATTTGTTACCTCCAAATACATGTCTAATGTCCTTTATAGAATTTTATTATGATGATAATTTGTTCATCCATAAATTCCTTCCCTTCTTTTGCTTTGTATATAATTCTTTCAAAAGAAACTTTGGGGAAAGAAATCTTTGGGAAAGTTTTCCATTTCTAAACTACACACACACACACACACCTCCTGTCTTCATTCATTCACTCCATTCATTTTTTACTTCAGGACATATAAGCAAAACTCTGTTCTTTTACTTTCTAATGCAGAAACAGTCTTCAATGAAAAAGATTTGCCTCAAGTCACAGCTTTATTTAACAGGAGAATCATCCTTAGTTACCCTAGGGGAAAAAAAAAACAGTTGTATCACAGTTCCAGTGAGGACCACCCTGCTGTTTCTATATTGCTACTCAATCATACATTCCTCTCAGGAGTTTTAGGTGGGATGTGTTTCTCCTAGACTTTGATTTCCACTTTTTCTTTGGAACCTCTGCACATCTTGAGAATGAGTGCTCAATCCCCGTGGCCCACTCTGTCCTCTGCTGTTCCAGGTATGAGTTTCTCTCCCACCAGCTCACTCCTCATCATCTCTTCCTTCCTCACTTTTGTGATGATTTATCATGTTTCCTCCTTTCTTACTTTCATTTACTTATCATAACTGCATGTGTGGAGCACAGTGTGACATTTTCAATGCATGCCCATGATGGGTGATAAACAAACCAAAGTCATTAGCATCTCTGTTACCTCAAACATTTACCACTTCTTCTCATTAGCAATGCTCAAAATCATCTCTTGTAGCTAGACTGGAATGCACTAAAAATTGTTGCAAATTATAGTCATTCTTGGTGCCACTGAACACTGGAACTCTTTCCTCACTCTCACCAGCATTTTAGCATCTGTTTCAATCCTTTATCCCCTTAATTAAGGGTGATTGCCTGATTACCTGCCCCCCCCACCCACCAGGCTCTGTAACCACTGTGCCACTTTCTACTTGTCTGTGATCAATGTTTTCTTTTTTCTTTTTCATTTCCCTGTATCAGTGAGAACCTGATACAGTTGTCTCTAATTTTCTGTCATATTTTGCTTTAACACTGTATCCTTGGTCCTCATCCACTGCTGTGGATATTGCTCTGTATGCTGTGAATATGTTGCTCTGATTGGTTAATAAATAAAGTGCTGATTGGCCAGTAGCCAGGCAGGAAGTATAGACGGGACAAAGAGAGAGGAAAATTCTGGGAACAGGAAGGCTGAGTCAGGAGTCCCCAGCCAGACACAGAGGAAGCAAGATGTGAAGGTAGAACTGAGAAAAGGTACCTAGCCACATGGCTAAACATAAATAAAAATTATGGGTTAATTTAAGTGTAAGATTTAGCTAGCAAGAAGCCTGAGTCTTTAGGCCAAACAGTTTAAATAATATAAGCATCTGTGTGTTTATTTGGGTCTGAGCAGCTGTGGGCCCAGGCGGGACTGGAGATAACTCCAGCTGCAATCCACATTGCCACAAATGACAGGGTTTCACTCTTTTTTGTGGCTGGATTTATTCCTGTTATGGGTTTGTTGTTGTTGTTTATTTCTTGCTTCTTTCATTTTTATCATTTTCTCACTCCTCTGTAGAGTGATGCCCCTGCCTGGGCTGAGCTCCCACGTAAGCTCTCTACCTACAAACGGACTCCTGACCGTTCTACTGACCCACAAGAGAATCCCCAATACCCTCCATGTTAGTGCTGCTAGTCTTTCTCAGCCACAAACTGCAGAAGTCCACACAGGGTTTATGTTTTCCAAATGATTTAGGGATAGACTATAAATATGGCACTAACTAA
This sequence comes from Peromyscus eremicus, assembly GCF_949786415.1. Lineage (NCBI taxonomy): Eukaryota > Metazoa > Chordata > Mammalia > Rodentia > Cricetidae > Peromyscus > Peromyscus eremicus. The sequence goes on from NC_081435.1 coordinate 4,572,548, forward strand.
TCCTGGCTGGATGGCACATCTTCCACCTAGCAGGGTTCCAGAGACCAACCAGTCACCAGGCTTGTCCTCAAGTACCTTCATCCACCAAGACAGTCTCTCCAGCCCCAGAATTCTTGATTTTAAAAACTGGTGCTTGACTTGCTTCTGACTTGAGTTTCATAAAAACTTATTGTATGAATTTTGGCTTTGGATGAAGACAGATTTTTAATAATTTCTAAAATGGCCCTGAACATAATTTTTGTGTTATGTATTTATGTGAAGCCACATTCTCAGCAGTGATGATTATAAAATCAAAACATCTATAAGTTCCAGAAACTGCTGAAGAGGCTTTATAGCATGCTGTGGGAGCTACTCAGCCAAGATTTCATGCTTTATGTTAAAATAGACAGGCGTGTTCATCTCATCAGTATGCAGATTTTCATTAATCTTTAATGAGTGGTGAAGCTATATGTCTATGTTTTAAAGAATTATTTTAAAATAAATTTATTTTTTATTTATTATCAGTGAATGGTTTGTATACCTGACTCATATTCCTCTCTACCCAGGGTCATGTAAAATGTTCTCAGGTGAAAGGAATGGGAAGTAGAAAAAGTTTGAGAAACTCTTCTCTAGACTAAGAACATCCAAAAACTTTTTATAATAGTGTTAAGGGTCATTATGAGTCCACTATAAAGATTCTAGTTTAAGAACTGTCTACAATAATGTTAAATTTCATTATAAGTCCACTATAAAGATTCTAGCTAAAGAACTGTCTAGATAAACTTTAAATTTATTATAAGTCCACTATAAAGATTCAAACTATGTGTGCACAGCTGTATGATGGCAACTAATTAAAGTAAGAACTTCGCTTTCAACTGGTAGTTGGTGGCGCACGCCTTTAATCCCAGCACTCGGAAGGCAGAGTCAGGCAGATCTCCGAGTTTGAGGCCAGCCTGGTCTACAGAGTGTGCGAGCCCGGCTGGGCGACTGGCTCCCATATTTTGTAACAGGGTACTCTTGAGGAGAGAGGGATAAGACAGAAGGATAGAGGGGAGAGAAACATAGAAACACAGGATAGCCTCAGGTGGCCTGGATCCTTATCCACTGGCCCCCTCTGTCTCTTCTAAAGGGCTTTTTAAAGGAATGCCAAGGGGTGGAGCAAAGACCTCCCCCTAGCTCAGCCAAGTGCAGACCCTTCCAATCACCTAGTAACCATGCACATGGTCAAGCCATCCTCTAATGCAGCCCTGGGTGGAGCAAGCTCAGATTTCACTAGGACACTTCTGTGGGCCTCCACAACAGAGTGAGTCCCAGGACAGCCAGGGCTACACAGAGAAACCTTGTTTCAACAACCCCCAGAAGAACTTCTTTTTCTCAACTTACCTTTGCCTCCCCAGCTCTGAAAACAGTGACCAGTACCTAGGAAATACTCAGCAGCTGTTAGCTGACTGACAAGGACTATTTCTCTATTATTCTCCTTAAAAAATATTTCTTAATTTGTTTATTTGAAAGTTTTTTATTTGATTTGAAAAAATGAAAGAGATTAATGCCAAATTTCTGGTCTTCATGAAAATCTCAGAATGTGTCAGCTAACTGTCGTCATAGCCACACTCCAGAACAACATACTTTAAAATCTGGTGCTTTCCAACAAAGACCATTCATTCTTGCTCATACATCCCTGGGTCTCTTTGGTGCAGTGCAGTGCTCCTGAGGAGTGAGCAACAGAGGGGTGGGCTGGTTCTAGACGTGTCTCTGCCTCTCCTCCTCCTCCTCCTCCTCCTCCTCCTCCTCCTCCTCCTCTTCCTCCTCCTCCTCCTTACATTAGCAAATTACCAGTGCTGCTCCCCCTCACAGCTGGGCCAGAGGACAAAGAAGACAGAAAGTCATTTTCAGCTTCCACTGACATCATACTCAAGAATACCTCATTGGTCGGAACAAGGCTCATGGAATGGTCCACATCTAGACAAAGGAAAGCACATCAGCCTTTAGTCAGAAAAACACAGCAGAGGACATGGAAACAGAATGGGTTAAAAATTGGGTCAAATGACCCAGTCTACTATGCATGACCTTCAAAGAAATATCATAAAATACGTGATCATGGCTAGTGTACATGGCTGGTGTACTGACAACTTGACACAAGTTAAAGTCATCGTGAGAGGCGGGAACCTCACCTCAAATGAGAAAACGCCTCCATAAGATCAGGCTACAGGCAAGCCTATAGGGCATTTTCTTAATTACTGATTGATGGGGGAAGGACCAGGCCATTTTGTGTGATGTCATCCCTGGGCTGGTGGTCCTGTTATTATAAGAAAGCAAGCTGAGCAAGCCATGGAGAGCAAGCCAACCCGCAGCTCCCCTCCATGGCCCCTGCATCAGCTCCTGCCTCCAGGTTCCTGCCCTGTTTGGGTTTCTGCCCTGACTTCCCTCAGTGATGGACTGTCTCCTGAAAGCGGAAGCTGAAGTAAACCCTTTCCTCCCCAAGTTGCTTTGGTCATGGTATTTCATCACAACAATAGCAACCCTAACTAGGACAAGGGGCTTTCCAGGGAAGTGTTAATCCAAATGGTGTTTTAGTGGGAATTACATGGCAGAGTCCTCTCTTGTAGATACAACTTCCAATTCTGCTTGGAAAGAGCAGCAGCTGGTTTCCAGCAAGCAACTGCCACCCAGGAGGCTCCTTGCGCGACTAGTCTGGGGGACTCTCAGGTTTCTTCCCAACAGAGCAGAACTTTCCCTCCTCTGTGGCAGCTTAGCTGTTGATATCCCTGTAGATGCCTGTGCACAGTGTACCTCTTCATCTACACCACCCACCACATTCCTAAATTTGCCTCTGTCGATTAAGACCTTCCTGACACTTGCTGCATTCTCCAGACAAATGCATCCATAAAGGCATAGTTAGTTTTAATTCTGGAAAGTCTAAGGGATAAGCATCAAGTTACATGGTACTATCATAAAAATGATAAAGTAATATCTATGTGTTGAAAGCAATTGAGAAAGGAGAATATTGATTAGTTCACCTTGGAATATGAATTAGGGGCACATTTTGACTATGCTATGTTATAATCCAAAATCCTTTTTAAAACAAGAATTTGTTTTTAAAAAACAAAAACAAACTACTTGTTACTTTTTGCAATTATTATAAACTTATACTCCCTAAATTATAGACTAAAAATGTATATATTTTTTTAAAAGCATCCACAGGACTATGATTGACAGAATAGTTTACCATTTTTAAATGATTTGATATTTCAAAATCCCCATCTGCATGATCTCAAACCAGACCTTGACAATGAAGCCTTACCCCACCACATGTCTGTGACCACCTCCTCAGGACTCTGGAGCCCAGGCCTCAGGCTTCGCAGAACTCACCAGTCTCTTTCCACCTTCTCTACTCCTGCCTCAAGTAGGAGGTTCACCCTCAAAGACCTCTCTTTCTTTGTCACTCAGCACTTGTAGAGAGTTTATTATGTGACGGGATCACCAGGATAAAAATCCATTGTCTCAAGGGGGAGACAGATGGGTAAATAATTCCACGACTACATTCTAATGATAAACGTAAGATGAAGCTTCCAGGCTCTTGGGCATAGAGAACGGACCGAGGAATACCGCCGTGTGGCAATAAGAAAGCAAGAACTTGTTTCCCGAGAAACCAGAGAACAAAAGATGGCTGAGCTTTGGCTTCCTAGATTTTACATCTTCTGATGTAAGAATAATGGACATAAGAATGAGTGTGGGATGGCAGGTGCTTTAGACTGAGGGTAAAACGGGAAAGGCAAGCTTGTTGATTTTAAGACTGGATTGGGAGAAGCCTAGAGACGCCAAGAGCCTAGCAAGGATGGGCGCAAAGAATCACCACGACTCGTTATGGGAAAGGGAAAGAGGATGGCGGGGCGAGTAAGCCATGATCACAATGAGCCCAGCATTCGAGGCTCACAAATCACTCGAGAGCCGGACGGTGGGGACAGATCACCCCAGAGCCAGACAGTGGGTACAGATCACCTGAGAGCCAGATGTTGGGGACAGATCACCCGAGAGCTGGACAATGGAGACAAAGACACCTCAGAGCTGGACGGTGAAGACAAAGACAAGAGCATGTAGGGGAAATCTAGACACTGAGCCTACTCCTCAGAAGATAGAGATGAAGGGAAGATAAGAGCTATTGATCCCTGGTTTCCGTAGAGGAGACTTTCACCATCTGAAGCTCTGGTGAAGGCAGAGCAGGGTTGAAGAGAAGACTTGCTAATGTGAGAAATGTCAGACATTGTATGCTGATAGGTGTTTAACAATCCTGATTTGTCACGCTTACATTTTGGAAGTGACCCCCAACTCATGCAGGAAGGGCTCATTAGCCAGCCTGTCACATCCTTGAGAGGCAGAGGGACTTGTAGGAAGTGAGGTCTCAGGAGAGGAAGTAAGGTTACTGGAGATGTGATCTTGAAGAGGACATGCGCACCCCTGACCCACACGAGTTCCATGTGCTCCTGCTGTAATGCCCTGACTCACCGCAGGTTCAGAGGTAACAGCGTCAAGTCAATGTAGACTAATGCTTTTACCATCAAAAGGCAAAACCTTCCTCCGTTTAAACAGATCATCTTAGGTGCTTCGGTCACAGTGGTAGAAAACTGACCACTACTATAATATCTTATGTAATTTGTGTCCCTTTAGTGGTTTTGGATTCCTCATCTATAATGCTCTTAACACATAGTGCCTAGACTAAAATAATTCTACATTATCTGATTTCTTCATAACTCCTGTGGGGTTTTGTAAGTACTGTTATTCTCAAAAAACAAACAAACAAACAAACAAACAAAAACAAAAACCTGAAGTACTGACGGTGTTTGTAAAAAGATGCTCATTCTTCACAGTTGTTTCCTCTTCCTGTATTCAGGGTCACAACACTGTCATTCATAGAAATGGTCTTTGTTCCAAGTATGATAATGGTTTCCACAGTTTGGGGATAACCTGGGGACAAAAACAGATCCTAGCGGTCTTCTCACAGAGCAGAAAAGGCACACGCAATTCTCAGCCTGGGTCCACTGATGAGCTGAGACTGCAAAAAACCAGCTAGTGGATTAACAGGCGCTTTCAGGCCTATGCCATCGTCACGCGCCTCTGCACGGGCTTTACTCTAAACCACCGGTTCTCAACCTTCCTAACACTGCAACCCTTTAACACAACTCCTCATGATGTGGTGACCTCCACCCATAGAATGATTTTTGTTGCTACTTCATAACTGTAATTTTGCTACTGTTGTGAACCATAATGTATAGATCTGTGTTTCTAACAGTCTTAGGTGACCCCTGTGAAAGGGTTGCTCAACTCCCTCACAAAGAGGTCATGTCCCACAGGTTGAGAACCCCTTCTCTAAAGAGAGGGAGTGGGACTCTCCAGGCAACATACCATGTAGAGAATCCATGCACAGACTGTTATGCATTAGCAGGGATCACACTACTCTGGTTTTACTGTTTCCAAATGGAACATTCTAATGCTAAGAGTTAAGAAAGATTCTTTTCACTTCATGTTGGCAGTGAAAGTGAGTAATATAATCACACTGAAAATGTCCCCATCTCTTGCAGAATAAAAAGTTGTTTTTAAGAACTGACAACTTGGAGGACAAGGCAGTTTCTGTTTCCACTTTACCCTCAAGAACGCATTGCACCAGGAATCTGAAACCTTGAGAATAATAAAATAATTACAGTTTTATTTTACTCCATTCTGACATTCAATTTGATCCATTTGTGTCTGTGTATTTCAGATAGAAAAAAAATGAAAGTGTTTAGCTACATCAAGGTGAGGTTTTCTAATAATCTATAATCCTCTCTGAAGAGTTTTATTTTCATTTATACAGTTCTTAAAAGATTTTTTGTCAATGATCTTTGTACCCTGAAGATACCAATAGAGTAACTCTCACTACAAAAAAAATCAAAAAAACCCATCAGTATTTTAAAATAATTTACCCATTTTTAAGTGGTGCAAATGTGTTAACATCTGACATAGGATGCCATTTTGAGTGTGTGCACATGTTCGAGCCACTGGGAAAGACCGTTCTAACACTCATACAAGTAGCCTTTGATATTGGACTTCCCTGTGGCAGCATTGATCCAATGTTCATATTTTGTTGAGAATGAAGAATGCAGAGATCTGAAAGGAGGTCTGGAAACCATCCTCTGTGTAGGGATTTAGTTTTAAAATGCATCCAGTTCAAGGGTTAAATGCAAGCCAAGCAGTCACTTCAACTGTGTTTTTGAAGAAAATAAAACAGCTTGATGTAAGTTAAACGAAGGGCATCTATGACTTCAGAGAAATGGACACGGAGAGAAAAAGGTCACAAGATTAAATTTTCCCTAAGGGAAAAGTCCTCCTTTGGAGTCATTAACCTCCTTCTAGGTCACTCCTGAAAAACAGCAGGAAATCCTCCTGCTGGAGAAAGATGGGTGCACCCCACCACCCACTGACCCAGGAGGCAGGCTGCATCTCATCTCTCTGCCCAGCTCCCCTTGGGGCATGCTTGATTTTTAAGGCCTTTGTTTTAAAGAAACAAGATCTCTCCTTTTTGAACTCTGAAGATAGAAAATATGCAGCATGGTTTTCCACACACAGGAAAGCCTAACACTCTTCTGACAGACAAAGGAAATATATAAAAATTGATGGCAGTTGCTTCAGAATCCAAGCAACTTGTGAGCCCCCTCCCCAAATTTTCCAAGCTATGCAATTTTTGTAACCTTAATTTTCAATAGCTATTTATCATCCCTTCACAAATCTATGAGTCTTCTGTATCTACACAGATCCTACCGTCAGCTAGCATGAAGGTGTTCTTTGTCAGAGCACCAAGGCTGAAGGAACTCTTCGAACATAGTCTTCACTAGTTCTGATATTTATCTATTGATTCATAAAATGAGGACACGGGTACCAGAATAAGGCTTTAGATATGGAAACGGAGTCATTTAGAGGAAAAAACAAACACGAATGGGTCCTCGACAAATCAGTTTTAAACACTTCTCTTCCTCATCCTTTCCCCCCCCATCTGGGACAAATATTATTGCTCATGTAGTTAGAATATACGATTCATAAATTATAAAATAATAGTACTACCTGTGTACATCCTCAGCTTTTCCTGATGTAATCCACCACAAAATAAAACACTGTGTTAAATAAGGAGTTTGACTGCTCAGCGAACACGAGGCAGAAGGGTGGAGTTCAGGTCATTTCTTTATTATTATTATTATTATTATTATTATTATTATTATTAAGAAATTTTTTATTCATTTTACATACCAATCACAGATCCTCCTCTTCCCTTCTCCCGCCCCTCCATCCTCCCCCACAACCGAACCCCCATTTCCTGCTACAAGAAGGTAAGGCCTCCCATGGGGAGTTAGCAGAGCCTGAGGCAGGTCCAAGCCTTGCCTCAAGGCTGTGCGAGGTGTCCCACCACAGGTAGTAGTCTCCGAAAAACCAGCACTAGGGAAGTTCTCAGGTCATTTCTGAGGGCTTGGGGAAAGTGTGGGCTCCCACTTTTGAAGCCTCTGAATGGGTAGCAAGGTATCAGGTGTGGTGATGACGCACACCCACAATCCTAGCACTTGGGAGGCAAAGCAGTGGCTCTATGTGAGTTCGGGGCTATCCTGGGCTACATAGTGAATCCCAGGCTAGGAAAGTTATATAAATAGATAAACAGACAGACAGACAGACAAGTAAGTGAAAGGACCAAGCAGATGCCATAACTGGCTGCTCAGTCTTCTCTCAGAGATCAGGCCTCAATTTCAGTTTCCTGAGACTTGAGCAAGCAGTTTCTGGGAGGGCCATGAACAAAAGACATAGTCCTTGCAGTAGCTCCCTTTCTGCACATACTCTGACTGCTCAAAGTTCAGCCAGATGTTTACTTTCTGGGGCCCCTCACCAACTTAGAGTTATGCACAGTACGTGCTTGGCCAGCCAGCCCCCATGGTGGCTCAAGGACAAAGCCTGGGACTTGTGCTGGACTGCCCCCAAAGTAATAAATTGTAACCACCAACCAGTAAATTCAAAGGTTACATACCCTCACCCAATTAAAAGAGAACAGAGATAAAAATAAACCAATCCGAGTTGCACCCGTGCAAAACTCCCCCAACTCCCCTGAAGGGCTTGTGGATTTTGCCTTTAAAAAGCTAGCCACACAAAGAAAAAGCAAGTTCCTCCTGGCCTCACGACTACGAGTGAGTGCTTTGGATCGAGCTTCCCTGTCCGCGGCTTGTAAACAAACAGAAATAAACCATGCTGTTGCATTCTGAACCTAAGGTCTGTGGTGAAGTCTTTGGGGTCCCTATCTGGGCATAACAGTAAGCAAGCTGATACCAAAGGAAAGAACAACAGTATAAGAGTTGTGCCGGGCGGTGGTGGCGCACGCCTTTAATCCCAGCACTTGGGAGGCAGAGCCAGGAGGATCTCTGTGAGTTCGAAGCCAGCCTGGGTTACCAAGTGAGTTCCAGGAAAGGCGCAAAGCTACACAGAGAAACCCTGTCTCGAAAAACAAAAACAAACAAACAAACAAAAGAGTTGCAAGGAAATCTGGGCCTGGTGGTGCACGCCTGTAATCCCGGGACTCAAGAGGCTGAAGGGAGTCTGCACAATCTAGGCCACCGTGAGGACATTCTGAGTTCCAGGCCAGCAAAAGCTCTAGTGAGCCCTTGGCCGCAAACATCACCACCAAACCAGCCAATCACCACCGTAACCAAAGCTGTGGCAAGGAAAACAAAGCTGTACCCAAGACTCACTGCAGGTAGTAAATTGGAAAATCCCACTGTCCCAGTTTCTTGGAGGTTTTTATGTTCTCTTCCAAATGGGCTCCACAGAAGAACATGAAGATTTTAGATGGCATCGCGGCGGTTCCCCGGTCCCTGGAGAACCAAGACAAACCAAGGCAGGGCGCGGCTACTGATAAAGTCACACGCCTCGGCCATTGTCTTTGTGCGCAGCTTCTCGTGCTGACGGAGTAACCATCTTAGCAAACATTAAGTCACCGACTATGTAACTTCCATCACGTGCAAAGGTAAACGTTTCCTGACTGTGAATGGTAGGAAAAAGAGTTGTAGTCTTCTGTCCAAATGCACTTCTGAGGCAAAAAGTCAAAAACAAACCTCAAAGCTCTCAACTAGAATAAACACAATTAGTCTGTTGATGCTAGTGAGCGTCGTGGGGCTCTCCGGGAGCCATGGCCATGGCCACGGGTAGCTCCTCACTCCTACCTCCAAACACACTTTTAGGATACTTGGTGAAATGAAAGTGAACAAGTATTCCACTGTTCCTGGTGTTTATTAAAATGGCCCCCAGGCATTCCCTGCAGAGACCTGCTTAAACAAAACCAATGAACGAGACACCCATTTGATGCCCAGTGCAGACCTGAACTGGGAAGTAAAATGTAAGTGATATAGGCCAGAACATGTCTGAGCACACCCCCCAGAAAACAAATCACTTAAAACATCCATTCTCTAAGCTTTCTTGGTGTTTGTTAGTTTCAAAACATGTATTATTAATCCATCACTCACTCTATCTTAGTCTCACCCTCTTATTTCAGTGGCAAAACACTGTCAATGCATAAAAAGGTAATATTGGATTCTGTTGCAGACAGACTTCTGCTCACTGCTGGGCCTGCTTATTGCCAAGGTTTCCTGAGGCTGTCTATCTAAATGCCTTTAAAAAATTAAGGCTTATATTTCTCTCTTGTCAATTTCAATTTGAAGTGTGCAAATGTCTTTTAACAACAGCCAGTTGTTGATTGGCAGAACAGGTTCACTTAGTCACATGGCCGAATTTCCTCCTCTGTTTGCAGGGATTCTTTCCCTATGGTCCAGCTAGAAGCCCTCCCTCTGTGCGTGCGTGCGTGCGTGCGTGCGTGTGTGTGTGTGTGTGTGTGTGTGTGTGTGTGTGTGTGTGTATGCCTGCAAGCGTGCGTGAGTGATACCAGAAAATGAAGGAACCCCTTAACCGGGCATGATGGCACATGCCTGTAATTCCAGCCCTCAGGAGGCAGTCTCAAGGGCAGATACAAGTTCAAAGCCATCCTGCTCTACATAGCTAGTTTGTGTCAGTCAGAGCTACATAGTGAAACCCTGTTTCAGAAAACACAATGAACAAAATGTAGGAACCTACTGTAAAAGGGATATATGTATGCTAATGGTGGGTTTGCTAAGATGCCCTCACGTCTACAGAACCATCCTCACGAGGTTGAGTCTTAGTGAGGCTAACATTGTAAGACTGATGGTGCCCTTGGGGAAGCCCCAACATCTTACTGTTGGGGTTCTACAGAGGTGATGACTTAGCTGTTAAAGGATAAAGCTCACAACCAAAAAAAACTAAACGGAATGGTCTAGGCGCCTTGGTCATCTGCAACTTTCCTTTGTGTCTTTCCTTCTTTCCGCCGCCGCCAGCCCCCCCCCCCCCCCCGCCCCCTCAGACAAGCATCTGCTTGATCCTGAAGACTTATAAAGACATGGAGGAAGGACGGAGGGCCACTTTTCTGACATTGTCCAGTTGGTGATGCTTGCTCATCGCCATCAAAGTGGAATTTTGAGAGGCAATGGTGATTCTAGGCTGAAATAAAGTCTTCAAAAGGAATCAGCTGTAGTGAGGGAGAGACAAAGGAGGAGGAGGGAAAAATCCTGGAGTAAAATGTTTTCTTCCCATTTCTCCCTGCGCCGGGCAAGGGGGAGGCTAAGCCATCTCCCTTTAACGGCACTAATTGTTTGCCTTATCACAATAATCAAATGCAGCCATATTAATCTCTCTGGTTATTAACTTGATTTTTACACATTAAGATTTAGATTTAATCCCCCAGGACCATCTATTAATGCTTTTAAAGTCGAAGGGTTTCAACAGTTTTAAGTTCTTTCCTTTCTTTTAGCTGCAGGCAGTAAAATTGGAACGTGCACAGAGTTTTGTATTTCGCGGTCCTGGGGGACTCTCAGAGACAGTGCTGTCGAGGACCATGAATCGTGCTAATACAGAGAGCAGCCTCTCCAGCTATTAAAATGTCTCCAACAATGTGATTATTTTAAAATGGAAAAACTAATATCACATGTGTTACTTAAAGATCAACTGTTCTTTGAAAGTCACAGAGAGAATGCATTTGGAGTTTTTTTTTTTTTTTTAAATCAAATTGTTTCTGCATGCTGCCAAAAATGTGAACTGTCTCAGCTCCAGGGAAGAAAACTTTCAGTGTCTTTTACAGAATACATCCTTACTTGAGCACCGGGTCAGCAGAGCATAAAAATGGCCAAAAGGCCAAGATCAATAAGCATGAAAAACTGTTTTATTTCTGTTTGAGCAAGTTGTAGCGACAATGACCTGCCGAAACTGTCTCTGGCTTTATGCTATCATAGTCACAGAAAGATAACATCCAAGCAGAAAGTGGAGCAGACCACTGTGATGGACAATGGTGTGAGCGTTGCTGCTGGCCTCCTGTTGGCTGAGGACTCACCCTGCAGGATTCAGTGAGGTTGCTATGTAGGGAGGTGTGTAAGCCAACATTACCTAGGGCGTCTTGTGAAGCACTTGTGTTGTAAGCACACAGAAAGAATAAGGTCACTTCTTTTTCTCATTGCTTTTAAACTGATGTAGATCATCTTAGATCCTTGATTTCTATGCTGATCAAAAATAAAGACCACTAAGAAAACATGTGCACTTGTTCCAAATGTCTCATCGTAGGACCAAATCATACTACAAACCCATAAATGATCAACATTTTTGAGATTCCATAGCAGTTTCTCTTACTCTTGAGATTTCTTTCTTTTTGCTTTCCTATTTTATGTGTGGATGTGTGGGTGTGGATGTGGATGTGTGGCTGTGGATGTATGGGTGTGTATGTATGTATGCATGGTGAATGTGTAGGTGTCAGGACGAGGCCAGAAGAGGATGCCCTATTCCCTTGAGGCAAGCCTTCTCACTGAACCTGAGCTAGGCTAGTAGCTGCTAGCCCTAGCAATCCTCTTCTCTCTGCCTTCCCACAGGGCTGGGTTACAGGTGTGCATATGATCATTCCTGGCTTTTTATATGGTCCTGGGGATTTGAACCCAGATTCTCACGCTTTTACAGCAAGTGTTTTTACCCACCGAGTCATCTCCCTAATCCTTGAACTCTCTGTTTCTGTCTGTCTGTCTGTTTCTCTCTGTCCCTCTCTCCCTCCCTTTCTCCCTCCATTCTCCATGAGTGTAGCATACATACTATTATGTATATTTTATATTACTAAGGATATTTTATATTGTTAATATTGTAGTAGCTCTTATCTGAGAATAAAAAGCCACAATCAATTTTTTGACTTAAGCACAAGTATACATACCATGTTTAGAGCAATGTTATCCATGACTATTGTCTATTGAAAAGGCAGAAAGATACAAGCATTTCAAATTTTCCCATACTCTGAGGTATATCAGCCCTTTTGACATTTCCTTAAAGCATTGGTTATGTTCTGAAAGGTAGGACCACGAACCCTCTCAATTCTTAGATAAAAACTTACATCAACTGCAGTCTGTCTCCTGGAACTGAACACATAGGCATGTTAGTTGTCCCATGGATAAAGGCATTGACTCCAATGCCGTTTGCATTACCTATGGATCAGTCCCTGTGAAGCATGCGGGAAGGTGAAGAAATCAGGATGAAGGGCACAAAGCACTGTTCGAGTCACCAGAAGAGCTACACATGGTCAGCACCCATCTGTGCAGAACGTTGGTGATGGCTCCAGTACATGCAGCTCAAACCCTGAACGGTCACCCAGAGTAATTCACCATCAAACAGCTTCAGGGAGCATCCCAGGCCATTGTGGCTCTTAGAGTAATAATGAAGGAAGGAGAAGCAGAGCTGAAGGACATTCTTTGTCTCTCCCAACAGATCCTCAACCAGGTCTACAGGTGTGAAGATGGAGCCACCCTCGTAATAGTTCCCTGCCGTTTCTCACTATCACTGAGCTACTGCCTCCCTTCCAATGTGGTCCACTCTGTGTGTGTGGCAGGGGTGAGGGGTGGAGTACCGAGCTACTGTCTCCCTTCCAATGTGGTCCACTCTGTGTGTGTGGCAGGGGTGAGGGGTGGAGTACCGAGCTACTGTCTCCCTTCCAATGTGGTCCACTCTGTGTGTGTGGCAGGGGTGGGGGGTGGAGTTCGGAGCTAGGGTAGAGGTTATGAACCTAGCAAGCCTAAGAGAAATGACCGTTTGCTGATTCAGAGTCTGCATCAAGGGGACCTCTTATGTCCACACTCTAACTCCACAAGCTTGAGTACCATTGAGTAGAGAAAGGGTGTAGGGGAGGTTGCTCACCCTGTTTGAAGTCTCATGAACTGTAGAGATGAGACGGGACCTCAACCCTAAACCAATCAGAGTCTCGGACCCGTGTTTGTTCTATGGCCTCTTGGTGGATTTAAGGCAGGTCTGAGGTTATGCTCAGGGCTTTAAGGTTCTTAGCTGATAGCTGACAGTCTGAGCAGGAACAGACATGAGCTTTTCTCCAAAGCCAGTCCTGCCCCTTATCACTGACCTTAGACAAGTTGCTCATAAATTATCACTATCATTAGTAAAGAGATACACAAGAATGATGGCTGTTTCTGAAGCACAGACATGATGCCAGATACGATCTGGGTGCCACAAAACAACAAATGCCACAATAGTTGGAGGTAAGTGTGATTGTCCTTAAAAGTGTGAGAGAAACAGAGTACCAAGAAAGCGCAGAGATCAGGCGCTGGTATGAGGCTCAGACTAGTCCAGTCTTCTGTCCTGAGGCTCAGCTCCACTCCTCTCAAATACTGTAGAATGTCTTTGAGCGTTCCTATTTTTAAGATAATTGATGAGGGTGAGCTCGTTAACACGACTGAGGACCAACTCCCTCTGCTGTTCTAGATGAGTCAACAGTGGACAAGAAGGGTTGATACTTCCATCTTGACCAGACAACGTAAGTAAAAAGTTCTCCAGGGTCTCCGAAGCCCTCCATGCCACGCTGTTTCTGTCCTGATTTCCACTTCTCTCTAGGATTTCTCACCTTCTTTAAGTCTTCTATCAAAATGACTAGACATGCGGCATGTTACATTTATTTCTTTAATTTAGAGTCTCCATGGCATCAGGATACTCCAGGACAGGGGCCATACTTTGTTCCCACCTGAACTTCACACTCATTCACTCAATAAGTATTTTCCAGGGGTATCCGAGAAGCATCTGGTCTTAGACTTCACTAAGCTTTCCTTCTGCCATACCTGGTTTAGTCACATTTTGCTGTGATCATCTCCAGACCCTGTTTATATCTCAGGTAAGTGACACAGGTAGGTCCCTGAGCCCTAGCCTCTTATGAATAGGGGCGGATGGGTGGATGATGGTAATAAACATTGTTTTGATGCTTCCCTTGTCCCAGTGTCTGTAGGTTAAAGCAAATTAACCCCATCTACACATGGTGTTCCCTGACCTTATTGCTGATGGATGAGTGAAAAAGAAATGGCCCAGCGAATATGAAAATTCAGCATCAGCAAATATTTTCCTCATTGCAATTTAAATGCAACAATTAGTAACCTGTCCTATTCTCACAGACTGGGAAGTGAGTTGAATAAGTTCGTGGATGGGAAGTAGGCCTTACATTCAAGTAACCCACCCATGCAGCTCACTGATCTCTTAGGCTACTACCCTGAGTAGAGTCTGACTGTTCATCTACTGGAGGGATGTCTGGGAGCTGCCCTTATTTTTGAGGGGTGATACCCAACTTGGGCAACAAGTTTAACTTTCCTCGGAAAAAAAGGAAAACAGTCATTGAAACCAAAATAAGACAACGTGGGTGAGCTGCCATCTTTCCTTTCTTCTGCATTCCTTTCTCCGTCTTCATGTCTTTCTCCAGACGAACAGGTCTGCTTTGTGTGGAGTCTCTCCCTCTCTCATAATGTCTCCTCCGTCTCTTATTCCCCAGCATCCTTTTTTTTTTTTTTTTTTTTTTTTTTGGTTTTTCGAGACAGGGTTTCTCCGTGTAGCTTTGCGCCTCTCCTGGAACTCACTTGGTAGCCCAGGCTGGCCTCGAACTCACAGAGATCCGCCTGGCTCTGCCTCCCAAGTGCTGGGACTAAAGGCGTGCGCCACCACCGCCTGGCTTCCCCAGCATCCTTTAGCCTACCACAACCAGTTTACACGCAGGGTTTTGTCATGGTTCTGTTTGTTTGATTGCTTGTTGTTTTTTAGGTGAGGTCTTGCTGTCAGAGCCCAGGATGGCCTGGTACTCTATGATCCTCCTGCCTCTGCCTCCCAAGTGCTGGAAATGCCAGCATGTGCCATCGTGCCAAGGTCATAATGTTCTATTTTTTAAAAACAGTGGTTCATTCTCAGAGTCCAGACTTCACACCTGCAGGAACTCATCTCCGGGAAGAGGAGCACGCTCTTGAGCCCTACCCAGGAACTACAGGTTGAGAAGGTTGCCTTTTATCAGTCTTCAGCTAATGCTGATTACTCTGTGGGTCGAGCCACTTTCAAGTTATCTCTGTCTCTCTCAAGCTACCCACGCCTATTAATTTCTGACTTCCCATTTGTTGAGGCTCACCTAAAATCCAAATCCCTGAATTAGGTTGTTGGCAGAGCACACACTGGAATGAAAGATGGAACACATGACTTGGAACAGCAATTCCCAGATGCCCAGCTTTGTAACATGAACAAAGCATTTAGCTCCTTAAGCCTCACCACCACTATCTAAAAACAGGATGATACCTTCTTTACTGTATTCTGGAGACAGAATAAAATTTGATGCACTGTGAAGTAGTTGAAGTTAGTAGAAGCTTTTAATAAATACTGAGTTCAAATTAGACTGCTACTCATAGCTGGTGGATACTTTAAAAATGGGCTTACTAAGAATTTGTGGGCTGTGTGAGAGTTTTTTTTTTTTTTTTTTTTTTTTTTTTTTTTTTTTTTTTTTTGGTTTTTCGAGACAGGGTTTCTCTGTGTAGCTTTGCACCTTTCCTGGATCTCACTCTGTAGACCAGGCTGGCCTCGAACTCACAAAGATCCGCCTGGCTCTGCCTCCCAAGTGCTGGGATTAAAGGCGTGCGCCACCACCGCCCGGCGAGAGTTTTTTTTTTTGTTTTTTTTTTTTTAACTTATTAAATGTCCATTTACAAACCATCTCCTAATGACTTCAGGAGAACTACAATGTTCACTAGATCAATTAACCACAATTTTTAAAATTGCTAAGTATATATTTTAGATGATGCTGAATACTTTCTACTGTTTTCATATGGAATTTCCATTCTGTTTGCTGCCCCCTGACCCCAGAGGAGGTGGGGTGCCTCAATACTGTTTGAAAGTCATTTTTTAAATTATACAGAAAATTAGCTGAAATAAACCAATAAATTTGCTTAGTTCTCCTTTATCATTTTCATGGAATTACAATGAAATAAAATGAATTACAAGAGAGATTCCATGTGTCCAGAAGAACACTATGGCTTGAGATGAAACTCAGTGGCAGGATACTTGCTCAGCATGGACAAAGCCTTGGATTTGATCCTCAGCATAGCAAAAGTAAGAGAGCAGAATGTCCGAACTTCTTTACTTCCTTCTCTACCCATGTTTGTGGCCTCTGCGTACCTAGCACCATGCAGATGTTATCCTGTTGTTAGTGTCCACAACAGAAAGAGATCAGCTGTCTTTTGAGCATTCTCATCTTGTCTTTGTCTTGCTTAAATTTATGAGTTCATTGCTTAAATACTGACTTGCATCAAGGCTAATTTTAAAGGAGTTATCCACATTTCATTTTGTCCTTCCAAGTTCCCTCTTTCCCGTCTCAGGACACACCGTTTTTTCAGGAGGCTACTGGCTAGGGTTTATCACTTAGAGGGAGACTATGACAGAGCAGACTGTCTCTTGCTTTTATTTTAATTCAAAACTCTTGAAGAATTTAATATTGAAACAGATAAAATATTTGATTAAGGGAAATAGACATTTCCCCTTGGATCTAAACAAAGCTTCCTTCAGCCTGCGGTAACAACAGAATGAGCAGATGAAGAGCAGAGGCCGTTGGTACCAAAGACAGGAACTGAACACGTTTGGAGGCCACTGGATCAGAAAGACTCTACAGCCTACTTCCCTATGCATCCGCGTCCCCAGTACTGTGAGCCCCAGAGACCATGTGGCGCCTGTAGGCTGAGGGGATCCTGAAGACTCTGTGGAGCTTCCAGGTGACCCTGCCCTGTGAGGTATTCATAAACAACAGCATTGGAAGAGGAGAGACAAGCAGTAATGGTGACATCACGATGTCCGTCTCCGTGATGCAAAGTCCCTCGAATAATGAATAAGAGGAAGAAGGGACGGATCCCTCAAGGATCCTGTGTGACCATGTTCATCTGCCTCACACAGCTCTGCAGATTGTAGAGGAGATCAGAACTCCCAAGATGGCCAAGTTTCTGCTCCTCTCACAGAATGGGTGTACAAATAGAAGTTAATTGGAATTTTCTTTGCACACCTGTGAAGGACTTAATTCAAAATCACAAGTGTGGTTTCAACCACTTGTATCATTGGGTATTTAAATATTGTATATGTACACACACACACACACACACACACTTCTGAAAACCACCTCAGTCGGCTGTTCTGTACTTCCTGATTCATATTTCAGTCTCCTAACCCCACAGGTGTGTGTTTAGTCTGCTATTTCTGATGCACCTTTCCATGTGACTACAGGCATCCTTGAACCACAGACACCTGTGACACACTCCTGGGACCATTTCAGTGGGATTTGACACAATTGAAATATTGCTATCTGACTCTTATCTGAGGATCCAATTTTTACTCAGCTACCTATACTTCAAGCTTTCATTTTCCTTTATAATCTTCTGAAAGACTTAACTGTCAGCCAGTTTATGGGATGATTTCCTAGCTTTTCAGTATTTTCTCTTCTGTGGTAACATGATTTTTTTTAATGAGTGCTCTCCCTAGGGAATTAATTATTACCTTGAAGAGTATATTCACATAGTTCCATCAAGACATCTTAAAAATTGTCAAACCCTTGACAGACACACTGTGTAGCTTTTAAAACTCATTTCATGTATGTATAGGATTCTTCCCAACTCTACTGAATCAGAAAATTTTATTTATTTTACTTATTTCTTCTGCCTTTCTGCTTTCTCTCTTACTCTGTCTTTGTTAAGTAGAGAAAGCAAATTCTTTAGCTGCTGTTATCTACCGGGCATGTGCGGAGACACACAGACTTCTGTAGTTCTGGGCATGTGCTGGAGCACACAGACTTCTGTAGTTCTGGGCATGTGCTGGGGCACACGGACTTCTGTAGTTCTGGGCATGTACTGGGGCACACAGACTTATGTAGTTCTGTGCATGTGCGGGCATGTGCTGGGGCACACGGACTTCCGTAGTTCTGGGCATGTGCTGGGGCACACAGACTTCTGTAGTTCTGGGCATGTGCTGGGGCACACGGACTTCTGTAGTTCTGGGCATGTGCTGGGGCACACGGACTTCTGTAGTTCTGGGCATGTGCTGGGGCACACGGACTTCTGTAGTTCTGGGCATGTGCTGGGGCACACGGACTTCTGTAGTTCTGGGCATGTGCTGGGGCACACAGACTTCTGTAGTTCTGGGCATGTGCTGGGGCACATAGAGTTATGTACTTCCCAACAAATGCTGGAACACACAGACTAATGGTAACTCTGAGTGAGATGAAACCTATTGCATGCTTATGGCTTCTCATCACTGCACAGCATAAGTTTTGTAGAGAGGAGGCACATTGTCTGTCAACTTGATGGTTAATAATGATTGTCAATTTGACAGGATCTAGAATCTCCTAGAGACATACCTCTGGGCACGCTCCATGGGAATTTTAGTCTGGATTAATTGAGTTGAAAAGGCACACTCCAACTGTGAGAGGCTCCAGTCCCTGTGTTAGGGTCTGGGCCTGAATGAAAAAGACTGTGAGCTGATTGCCAGCATCCACCTCTCTCCAATTCCTGACTGGCTGTCTCTTGTTCCGTCGCCACAGCTAGAGTTGCTTTTATGGCACCCACCACACAAACACGCATGCACCCACACACTGTGATGGACTGTACTCTCAGACTGTAAGCCAAACTGAAACCTTCCTCCCTTAAGTTACTTTTGTCAGATACTTTGTCATAAAAACAAGAAACAGCATCATTGTTGTGATTTGGATACAAAGTATCTTCTCCAAAGGCCCACTTCTAAAGGCTTAGTTCCCAGTTGCTGAAGGTCTTGAAGATGCAGTTGGGCATTACAAGAGTGCTAACCTTATTAATGTGTTAATCCAGGATGAGTTCCTGGCTGAATGGGCTGTTAAGAGGTGAGAGTACCAAGGGAGAGCTGTCCCCATTATCTGCCATGTGGAGGCATGGTCGGGGTAGAGTCATGTCGTTGTGTCCCTCCTCAGCTGCAGCAGTCAGGAGAGGGGCTACTACACCTCTCCTGGGCAACACAGTAGAGCTGGCCCTGAAGGTGTAGGTGTGGGAGATCTGATCAGGACTTGAAAGCAGGAGAACTGACCCCGCCCCTTGCTCATCACTGCAAAGGGTGAACTAGCCAGGACAATGCTGGAGAACTCACTGTGGTGGTCAGGACAAGGGAGAGCAGTCAGGCTCATCAACCCTGCAACTACGCAGGACCGGAACCAGGGTTAAGTGTTGGCCCCCCAACATCTACCCCATCTGTGATCTGCTGGAGCACAGGTGTGTGTGTGTGTGGGGGGGTGGATGGGGTGGGTCCTGTGGACCCAGGGCTTCAGGATCTTCATGAAACAGAGTAGCAACAGGATATCCAGGAAGAGTCCCAGTGAGGGCTAGGTGTTGATAGTGCAGCAGAGACCAGGGGCCTAGAACCAGACCAATGATTCTTTGTAATGAATGCCTACATGTAAAGGTGTATGGATAAAGGGGGTTTACTTTGTGACTCACTGTATCACACTGCAGCTTCCATGAGATGTTCCCTTTCTTCCTTTTTCCCTCCCCCTTTTTAGCTTAAATTTGGGGGAGGGGGAGGAGATTACAGGGGCAGATGATGGATGGGAGGGGATGGGAGATGGGTGGGATCGAGATGCATGATGTGAAAGACCCAAAGAATAAATTTAAAAAGAAAGTTAAAATAAATTAAAAAAACATTAGAAAGAAAACTTTAGGAGTACCACACCAAAGGGCACATGTTTGAACAGGTATCTTATTCCTGCCTCTTTCACATCTCACTTACTGCTTCCTGGCTACTGTGAAATGAATAGCTTTCCTCCAGTGTACCTTTCTTCCAGGTGTTTCTACCTCACCAGATACTAAAGACAACGGGGTAAGTAGACCATGGATTGACATTTCTAAAACAATGAGCCAAAATAAATACCATACTTTAAAAATAATTTCTCGGGTATAAGGTAAGGCTGGGGGAAGCTAACATAGTCCCTTTGTGTCCAGTTTGTAGAGCAGTTCTTTATTGAGACACAATGGCCCTCCTCCAGCTAATCGCTCCAAGGAAGAAATACCACTGAATGACAGGAATGTTTCAGTCTCCACCAGGCTTTCTTTCAGGCCACCAACCAGCTCCCAAATCACGACATGAGTCTTAATATTTGCTATGAGTGCTTGGCCTTATCTTACGCCTGCTTCTTGTTAGCTCTTATAACTTGACCTGTTTCTCTTCATCTACATTCTGCCTTGGGGCTTTTTACCTTCCTTCCTCCCTCCCTATCTATCTATCTATCTATCTATCTATCTATCTATCTATCTTATTTCCTGCTTCCTCCAGTGTCTATCTGGCTGGCAGCTGCCTGGCTTCTGGCCCCAGGCATGTCCCTCTCTTTCTTGTTAGTTCTCTTGTTCTTCCCTCTCTCTTCAGCCTAGATTTCTCCTTCTACTTATTCTCTCTGCCCGCCAGCCCCACCTATCCCTCTCCTTCCTCTCCTGAATATTGGCCATTCAGCTCTTTATTAGACCAATCAGGTGCCTTAGGCAGGCAAGGGGAAACAAATGCAACACACACATCTTTACACAATTAAACAAATGCGGCACCAACAAATGTAACATGTCTTTACATTGTTAACAAAGGTAGCATAAACAAATGTAACACATTTTTATAGTTAAAATAGTATTCCACAACACTCACAACAGCTACAGTCCTCATGAAGCCTACTCACCATCCTTAACTCACACCAGATCAGATCTTGGCATGATAAAAAATTTCACAAAATGCCACAAAGCTACTGAATACGTGGGACTATATGTAGGGTTAGGGGCTAGTCCACGAGCAGCCTCACATTCTGCCACTTAAAATGTGGAGTCCACTGAGGGAGGATCACTCTCAGTAGCTACTCCCTGCTCTGAGGTGGGAGGCAGCCTCATGCAGTGCTAGAGGACAGGCTTTTCCTGGGGAGCCCTCTCGAGGGGTCCTGCAGGGCATGTGTGCTACAAGCCAGTGCTCTAACCCCTCACGTCCACTCCCTCCTTTTGAGTATCTGGGTATCATGGCAGCTAGTCCTATACTCGGTCCAGAGCCAGAAGACAATAATAAGGAGTTAGGGGACATACTCTAAAGTCCCAACCTGTGGATCTTTGATGGCATGGATTCCATGAAATTTGACTGTCATGGGTAGGGGAGATGCATGCAGAAGACACTCTGATTGGAAGAATGGTAAAAAGTCCAAATTATCTTCCCCAGCCAACCCAAGACCACGAACAGCTGCAGGCAGAAGCCAAGAGACTTGTTTCCCGGAAGTACTCCTTTTTTCCCTCCCTCTTTCCCTCTTTCCCTCCCTTCTTCCCTCCCTTCCTTTGCTTGATGAACAAGCAACGTGTTCAGAGCTAGAAGCATTAAGTGCTGATTGAAAGCTGAGGAGAAACAGCCTTCCCCTGCCTGCAGATGCATCATCGGTTTACGACAGAGTCATGACTAAAGGAAGCCTGGGTTTCCACAGCAGGGACTGTGAACTATTCGAGCTCTGGGAAAGGCACTTCAACAGAGAACACAAGTTCTCATGAAGGACTGGCAGCAGAGCCGTGCCCAAGACCCTTTCTGGATGCTGAGGTAGGAAGACAGGAACACATAAATCATGGCCATTGGGCAATGTCTTTGAATGTCCCCCGGGGCCAAGGTATAGAGGACTGACAGTCGGAGGGATACAGGTGAAGCCTCTGCACCTGTAATTCACAGGCATTGTATCAGTCTTGTCTCATTCACTTCTATAGGCCAGTGGGCTCTGGCAACCAACCTCAGGTGACAGACAGTGACTCTTTGTAAAGACATTCTTCCCTAAAGTCTTAGTAAGAAGCAAGGAGACAACTTGTATGAAAATGTGTTAGCACTGTTCCTCTCAAGCCTGATCTTACCTTGTAGTCTTTTGCTGAGGTTAACCTAGATTTTTTTTATACTTTATTTTGTGTCTGTGTGCTTGCATGTGTGCATGTGCATGCATGTGTGTCCATGTGTGTATATGTGTGTGTTTACATGTGTGGGTACACACATGCCAAAGTGTGTGTGTGTGTAGGTCAGAGGGCAACTTGTAGGAGTAGGTTTTCTCCTTCCTCCATGCAAATCCTGGGGATTCAAAGTCAGGCCATCCTTTCTATGATTTTATACTGTACAGACCAATATGTCCCCCATCTTTTCAAATAACAGAAGACAAACAGAAATGTCAAATTATACCATTGAATACATTTGTTATTTTTATAGAGGTGTCGCATAGCTTAGAAATAAGTAAGTGACACTTTTGGGGCTTTGATGGGTCTTCTTGCTTGAGACAGTAATGTATGAAAGAGAAGGCTTCATGCTTCTGGGGGTGCTTAGTATGCATGGGTTACGATGTGAGCCTGAAAGAAGATGGTTAAGAGGGCAAATGGGAACAAGAAGAAATGCTCCCCAAGGCTGCACACACACCAAGGGTCCACATAAAGGACCTCTGTGGCATTATAGTACACCTATGGTATTTCACTAGATCTTGTTATACTTGGTTTTTCTTAACCCTTAACTTTTTATGTGGTGCCAGACAATAGCCTGATTTGGGCTGATTTCAAGGTCATTAAGGAGTTTCAATTGCCCCCCAGTGTCTTTTTTACACTTGATTTCTAGTGCTTGGCAACTGTCCAATAGGAGGAACATTTCAAGATTAGGGCAGAGATAGCAGATTTCTCACCCCCTTTGTTTTCATGTGCAGACATCACCAATCAATCACCGTTCTTTTCTGCTGAGTCACCTTCCTCCACTGGGTGCGACAAACAGCCGTGTCCAATCAGAGGAGTTCGAACCATCTTTTCTCTGCTTGCTTTAATGATTTGCTCTGTATGGAAATGCAAACATTTGAAGGAGAGTAAAAATTTGTTACCACTCACTGACAACTGAGTGTTAAAATAACCCAAAACACGGGAAGTAGCGCTCGTTCTAACATTAAGGGAGAGAACTCCAGGGCTTTGGCATGCAGGAGAGAGGTAACAGAATCCATGAGTTCCCTGAAGATAGACTTCACCTACTTAACAATTTCGCCTAAGGCCAGTGCTGCCGAAAGGATCAGTTCTCTCCAGGGCATCTATTTCAACCATTTACCATCAAATAAAACTTACAACTGGCATATGAATTCTTAGGCCAAGGGCATTTTATTTTTTGAAATTTTAAAGTGCTTGTTGGGTAAACTACTTTAAAAATTCAAGAGCCCTAACAGAATCCCAAGAAGAACCACGGAGGAAAGGTGAGCGAGGTGTAGATTGTCAAGGCGGGCTCAGTGCGGCGGCACATCAGGCCTGCACAGCTGCTCTGGAGGCCCGCAGACTTGCAAATACTGTGTGCTTGCATAGTTAACAGTCCTTTGCTGCACACTGGCAAGCCAACAGGGAAAGGAAGGCAGGATCAAAGACATTTAGGAAGACGTATAAAGACTTGAGTTTATGGTTCAGATGGAGTAACAAGGAGCAGACTTAGTTTCTAGCCAGGAAACAGTTGTAAGTGAAGGAAAAAAGTGAACACGGTTAGTCAAAGACTGGACATCAGACAACCAAAAAAATAGGAAGTGAATGAAAAGAGTCTAAGACCTCATTAGTGCCCTGAGAGTGTTTCCAGGTCACAGAGCAGGGAGGGGAGCCCTAGGGAGATCTAGGTCAGACTGACTTGCTGGGACGGGAGCACAGTTACTCACTTTGGCACTAGCGACATCTTTGGTGGCATGTTTTGTAGGATGTTGAGCAGCAGGCCTGGCCTCTGCTTATATCCTCATCACAGAACAGTGATGACATCCCCAAATGTTTCAAAATTGCTGGACTCTGTGGGAGGACAATGGGAGAGTGCTGGCGTAAAGGAAACAAGGCTTAACCCTGATACAGAGTTGGGGATCAAGCTGCTTCCCATCAGCCAGCGCAGAAAAAACTCACCAGGCTTGCTGGACACAGTGAGTACACGGAGGAGGCTTGTCTGGGCAGTGAGGGCGAAGTGGATTGAGCATGGGCCCAGTCCCCGTCTAACAAAGTTTCCAAGTCAACAGGAGCAAACGATTTGCAAGCAGTTTACTTCCATTCCAGCATGAAGCTTTAGAATATCAAAAGACTACAAAAATATCCAGTATTCAAAAGGTCAAATTTACAGCACATGGGATCTCTAATGAGGAAATCAGTCAGTCAGTTGAAACTGACTGACTACTGGTAACGAATTTGCAAAGAGCAGCACTAAATAGTTACTAACTTTTCATTTTATATCATCAAGAAGTTAACTAGAGAAGTGAATAATTTTTGAAAGAATCAATATGATCTTCGAAAACTGAACATGGACTGAGGATGTGGCTCTGTTAGGACAGTTCCCACTGTGCACAGAGCTGTGTGTTCAAGTCTCAGAACCTTGGAATCCTTGAACTTGGGAGACAGAGGCAGGAGGATCAAAAGTTCAAAATTGTCTTCTACTGTATACTAAGTTCAAGGCCAGCTTGGATTACATAAAACCCTGTACAAAAGAGAGAGAGAACCTGGTCTACAGAAGAATATCGAGAACAGCACCAAAACTACATGCAGAAACCCTGTCTCAAAAAGCAAAACAAAACAGAGAGAGAGAGAGAGAGAGAGAGAGAGAGAGAGAGAGAGAGAGAGAGATCAGAGAATAGTGAACTAGATGGTACAATGAGAAAACATAGCATGAACATTTTAAAAAACTGAGTGGTAGTGAATCCTGGGAAATATTGAGTGGCCAAGTATACAAGTATACATGTAAGCTGAATCTTCAGAGCATTTGACAGATAGAAGATGACCAAAAATATTTGATAAAATAATTGCTGAAAGTTTTCCAAGTTTGGTGACACCTATACATCCATACATACAAGTTCAATGAATCCCAAGCATAAAAACTGTCAAGTAAAATGCACCAAGGTTCATCCTCATGAAATGGCTCAAAACTGGCAATAAAAAAAATCATGCAAAGGAAAATAATTAATGACTTCAGATTTCATATTAGAATTAATGTGAGAAGGGAGTGGAGAGGCATTTTTTTGTTGTTTAGTTGTTGTTTTGGTTTTTGGTGGTTTTTTTTTTTTAGACAGAGTTTCTCTGTGTATCTCTGGCTGTCCTAGAACTTACTCTGTAGACAGTGACCAGGCTGGCCTTGAACTCAGAGATCTGCCTGCCTCTGCCTCCTGAGTGCTAGGATTAAAGGTGTACTGTTATTACCATCAAAACACTGATCGTGTACCCTTAAAAGTTTCATCCTATAGGGGCTGGCGAGGTGGCTCAGTGGTTCAGAGCACTGGTTGCTCTTTCAGAGGACCTGGGTTAAGTTCCCAGCATCCACATGGTGACTTGTGGATAGCTCCATCCATAACTCCAGTGTTAGGGAATCCAATTCCTTCTTCTGGACTCCACAGGCACTAGAGCAGGTGAGGTACATATATGTGGGCAAAACACCCCTACATATCAATAAAGCAAATAAATCTAAAACCAAATTTGTGTCTTAATTTCTTCCCTGGCTTATCTTCGCAATATCACTAAAATATAAAATGACATTAGTCTGCCCTAACCCTGATCCTTTCCAGGTCTGGTAGTGTTTAACATTCTCTGGGATGGAAAATTCCCCTGGAAGGGGTAGGGTGGGCATAGCTGCTAGTTTCCTGTGGCCACTTCAAAAGCACCCGCAGGGAGGGGAGGGGTCACCAGCTGTCCAGCTGCTGCGTCTGTGTGACACTGAGCTGGCCTCTGTCCTTGGGTCTTCAAGGCTGCTATGATCAAGCTCAGGAAAAAGGAAATGGAACCCAGACTCCAGCCCACCCCAGGGGCTTTCCATATACACTTAACACTTGCTGTTTTCCACTCTTCAGAACACGGAATCAACTCACAGTCCTCTACACGCCAGCATGGCTCTGCCTGCAACTTAATCTTTTTAGAAGGTTGAGTTAATCCCGGCTTTCATTGTTGCAGCATTTCAACCTAACAGTTCTCCACACACCATCTAATTGGATTGGGTAGGCCTCTATTTAAAGAGATTTGTTTAGTGACAGTGATGATTCAAGTTTTATAGGTGGGTCCCTTCGGCATAATATCAGAGTGACACAGAGAACATGCAGGTAGGCCCTGATAACAGATTTCAACCAAGTAGCTATTACCTGAAAGCTGTATCGGTTTAAGCACAAGCCATTCAGAAGCGCATGTGTTCCAAGACGCTGTTCCGGACTCTGTAAAATTACAGCCTGTGCGGAGGTGGGCCCGAGGTCACGCTAATGGGAGGTCACGTGACTTCTACAGGGACTTCTGCTCATTTCAATGGTGAATTGGATACTAGGCTGAAGTTTTAAAGGCTATTTGTCCTAAGAGATTATGGGTTCACACTGCCTCGGGTTGTATTCCATCATTATAAAAGTCCAGGGGTCCTCCGCAGCTTGTTTTACCAGCTAGAACTGGGAATTCTGTCTCTTACAATAACCCCCCCACACTGGCCATTTGACATTTGGAGGCAACCCCTCACTTAAGTGGTTGCAGGTGAAAATTAGATGTGTAGCTGGGTTTTAATAACAGTCTCTGGCTATGCTGAGGTGCAACTACTCTGCCAGTTACATCTTTATGTATTATTTTAATATTCCATAAGATACTTCTCTAATCACCTTCTTGTCTCAGATATTAAATGGTTTTATTTGCTTTTGTTGTACCTTTCATTTGTAAATTTGGTAAATGGACAGGTTACAAAATAAAATCTTGTATCTTGAAGGGATTTGAAGTCTGAGTTACACTTTGAAACTTTGTTTCTGGAGGTGACAGAATTGCTTTGGATGTACAATTGTGATTCGATATTTGCTTCAAGTATTTTAGGTATACATGCAAGAAAGGATGTCTAAGAATTGTCCTGGAAAATTTAAGAGTATGGCGCATGAATGAAAACATAAGGCCGTGAGAGGAGACAGAAAGAAAAGCATCCTCATGGAACCAGAAAATGGTAATGGGTGGGTTTAGTTCTTTCTTGTGCTGGGAAGAGAAGGGCAGGGCCAGACCAGTTCCTCACCAGGAGGAGTGTTGTCGGCCCAGAAGGTAATGTGTTAGCTAGTTTTCTGTCTCTGTGACAAAATGTCTGAGAAAAAATCGACCAAAAAGGAGAAAAGGCTTGTTTTCTTCTATGGTTCCAGAGATGTCAGGGGTGGCCGCTCTGACCCACTGCTTTTGGTCCCGTGGTAAGACAGCATACCATGGCCATGGTGGGAGTGTCAGGCAAAGGGAACTGCTTACCTAATGCTAACCAGGAAATGAAAGAGAGACAGGCAGGAGGGAATCGAATCTCTCCCCCATGACTGTTCTTCCCCTGAACCCATTTCCTTGAAGTCCCATCACCTCCCAATAGCATCAGAGCTTGGGACCAACCAATGAATTCATGAGCCTTTCTGGGGACACTCATCCAAGCTATGGTAGTTAATACGTATAAGGAAGAAAAATAAGGTGTGTGCTTATTTGTTCTCTTGTCTCCACCCAAAATGGCACTTGAACAGGGGTGGGATTCTCCCTCCTACCAGAGGCTGGTCTCCAGGGAACACAAGCTAGTTTCACCCTACCCAGCTCAATTCTGACACTGGAGTTACTATCTGACTTCCCAGGCTTGGGGTGTAGTTTTGTAGTACTGTTACCATATGCTGCATTGCCCACTGCAGATGGCAGTTGGCCCAGGGAGTCATCTGTATTTTTCTGACTAGCCTGCCATAGACTTAGCTTGCCCTGGAGTTTTTTCTAACTTGCTAGAGAATTCAGGAAAGTGCTTTACCTGCATTTGTCCATTAGTGTTAAAGGATATTTTACAGGGTACAGATGAACAACCCGATGGAAGAAGGGAATACATTACTGCATGAAAGACAGAGAAGAGAGCTTCCATGCCCTCTCTGGTACATTGCCCTGAAGGAACCTCCTCCACCAACCATCTTTTCCAGGACAGAGACAGACAGGCAAGGGGTGGGCATGAGAGAGGTGACTGAAAATCCAATTTCTGCCTTCCTCTCAGCAGGATTAAAACGTTTTTAATAAATTTTAATCTTCAAACGCTGTTATATCTAATAAAAATTTGCATTAGCATTATGGAGGGCCCCATATACCTTCCTCCTGTCACTAACATTGCATTTTTGTTGCAATTAATGAACAAATATTGACAGATTATTATTAACCAAAATCCACACTTCATTAATATTTCCCTGTTATTCGTGTCCCTGTTAATGTCGCAGGTCCCCATCCAGGACTACATTCACTCACTTGTCACCTCCTTAGGCTCTGCTTCACTCTGACAAGTTCCCAAATTTCTCATGGTTTTGATCACCTTGACTGACTGTAGCCTAGCCTTTAACAGCTGAGCCACCTCTCCAGCCCCATATTGACTGTTTGAAAGAATGCAGATATGGTGTCCTGTAGAATGTTCTTCAATTCAGAGTTGCCTTATGTTTCCTGTGAGCTTATACTGGAGTTACAGATTTGAGAGAGGAAGTCCATGAGTGTAAAAGTCATCCTTCCTCAGACTCCGTCAAGGGGATGTGCTGTAATCATGATGTTGACCTTGTGAGAAGAACAGCGTCAGCCTTTATCTCTATGTGACACTGTTTGCCAGCCTTCTCTGGTCTGTTTTTCTCTCCTCCATTTGCTACTC
Source organism: Peromyscus eremicus (assembly GCF_949786415.1). Lineage (NCBI taxonomy): Eukaryota > Metazoa > Chordata > Mammalia > Rodentia > Cricetidae > Peromyscus > Peromyscus eremicus. Next base: position 4,601,567 of record NC_081435.1, read on the forward strand.
CACACTTCTTTGGAAGAAGTCACATGAGCCAAGTTATTTTTAAGGGATGGATAGCTAAATTCCATTCCCTGAGGAGAAGCTGAGTAAATCGCTGGCGACTTTGCTGTAGAGGAAGTACTTTCATTTCTCCCACTCAGCTGCTTGTTCAATCACTTTAGCTTACTCTTATGTGCATGTGTACACACACAAGTACCAGGCTTTTCCTTTTTTGCTCCCACATCATGACACAGAGACTTCTTATTAGTTTTGAATGCTCAGCCTAGCTTAGGCTTGTTTCTGGCTAGCTCTTTTAACTTAAGTTATCCTGTTTCTCTTTATCTACCCTTTGCCTCAGGGACTTTTACTTTTCTTTCCTTCTGTATGTCTTACTTTCAGTTTCTCGTGTCTGCTGGCTGGCAGCTGCCTGGATTCTTGCCCGAGGCTTTTCCCTCCTTCTCTCCTCCTTCTCGCATCTTCCTTCTTTGGAGCCTAGATTTCTCCTCCTATTTATTCTCTCTGCCTGCTAGCCCCACCCATCCTTTCTCTTGCTTAGCTATGGGACCATTCAACTCTTTATTAGACCATCAGGTGCCTTAGGCAGGCAAGGTGAAACAAACCCAACACATCTTCACATAATTAAACAGATTGTTACATTGTTAAACAAATACCGCATAAACAAAAGTAACATATCCATTCACAGTTAAAGCAATATTCTGAAGCATAAGCAAATGTAACACATCTTTGCCCAGTTAAAATAATATTTCACCACACACACACACACACACACACACAGACACACACACAGACACACACACAGACACACACACAGACACACACACACAGACACACACACACACACACACACACACACACACACACACACATTATTCTGTCGTATTTGGGGTTTAAAATCTGAAGCTACTTTACTTTGTTTTCAAACTGTTCCACCATAGTATTGGGAGCTCCTTCATTTGCCTCATGTCCCTTAGATATCTTCAACCATTGTGGGTTTGTTTTGTTTTGTTTCCTTTGATCATTTTCTTACTTTCTGATACTTCAATATCTTACAGTGATATCTGGTATACCTCTTGCTCCAGGTCCAGAATCAACCAGTCTTTCAGGAACCCTGGTTCCTCTTTGTCCTAGTTGGCTTTCTGTTGCAGTGATACAGACAGTGACTAAAAGCAACTTGGGGAGGAAACTGTTTACTTGGCTCGTGTTTCCACAGCACAGTGCTTCACTGGGGGAAGTAGAGGCACAAACTCAAGGCAGGAACCTTCAGGCAGGAACTGAAGCAGAGGCCATGGAGGAGCACTGATTATGGTTTGCTCGGCTTGGGTTGTATAAGATAGAAAGCTGAGCAAGCCAGTACTCAGCGTTCCTCCATGGCCTCTGCTTCAGCTCCTGTGTAAGCTCCTGCCCTGGGTTCCCTAGATGATGAACACTGCTAAACTGTTAGATGTAATAAACCCTTTCTCCTCAAGTGGGCGTCAGCTAGCATTTTATCACAGCACCAAAAGGCAAATAAGGACATTCCCTGTGTCCCCATTCTCTAGTTCCTAACACTGTCATTTTACTTTCTTTCTCTATGAACTTCATTACTCTAGTGACTTCATGTAAATGGGATATATATGTGTTCTTTTCTACCTGCTTTACTTTCCACTTCACACAAAATGGTCAACTTTGTTCTGGGTTGTGGTAACATGCGTCAGAGCTCTCTTATATTTTAAGGTCACATAGCCTTTCTTCGTGCACATGGAGCATATTTATGTGTTCATCTGCCAGGCCATTTGTAAATAATGCTGTTATGATTGTGGGGTTATGAATATCTCTTTGAGTCTCTGCTTTCAGTTGTTTTAGGTATCAATCTGGAAGTGGACCTTTCTGAGCTGTTCTTCATTTAGAGTTTTAAGGAATTGACACACTGGTTTTCACAGCAACAGGATTATTTTATATCCGCCGGTGAGGCACAAGCGTTCTAGAAGAGCACCCACTGCCATTATTTTGCTAAATGGACATTGTATCACTCTGTCTTCTAAATATTTACCTTCCTCATAGATCAGAAAAGCTTCCTTTTTACAGTGGATGGTAACTAATAACAAGATTTCTAACTGGTCATGGTGCAGAGAACAGGTTAGTGTGGAGGGCCTGGGCCCAAAGAAGACACTGAATCAACTCTTCTCAGAGCTCAGGGAACACTACAGAAGAGAAGGCAGAGAGACTGTAGGGCAGAGCCTGGGGAGGGCGGCTGTGAGATATGAGTCTTCTGGACAGGACTTGGGGGCTGCACCAGTGAACTCATTCCAATGGTGGTTAGCTGCAGGAGACCTGCAGAAGACTGGCTCGCCAACATCTTATCATGGAAGGGTTGGGGAGGCTCACAAGGCCCTGCCCCTCCCTAGGAGACTACTGACAGTTGATGGTGGGCCAGAGAAAGAGTGTCACTTTCTTCAGGGATGTAACTGCTGATGAGTTGCCTAGGCTCCAGTAAACAAGTTCTCATCCATGCTCATTCCTGTGATCCTGTTTAAACCCGTGGGTTACAGACACCCCAGTGACCTCAAAGTAGGCAAAGAGCTTATGGGGGAGGAGAAGGGTTTCAGTGTGAGAAGGGATAGGGGGTGAGAAAGGGAAATAGAGAATGAGAAAGATTAAAATTCATTATATATAAACTGTCATGGAATAAAAATAAATGAATTAGAAAAGTACCAACCATAATGGGTGTGAAGTGATGAGTGATGTCTCCTTGAAGCTTTGATCATCTGTATCTTCCAATGACTGGTGATGTTGAACAAAGTTTTACATTATTAATAGACTGTATTTCTTTGTCTATTTTAATTGGATTATTAGAAGTTTTAAAAAATATTTATATATTCTGAGTATATGTAAATCTTTATATATTCTGAGTAACCCCTTGTTAAATGTATGATTTCCAAATATTTTTGTATGTTGTCTTTTAACTCTGTTCATAATGTTCTTGGGTACATGGAAATTTTGAATGTAGCCTACCCATTTTTCTTTGGTTTTTCATGCTTTGAGCCATATCAAAGCAACTATCAGCTGTAATATCACAAAGCTTTGCCCTTATGTTTTCTTCTACAAGTTTTAGTCTTGGCTTTTACATTGAGGTCTTGGATCCTTTTGGAGGTAATTTTCCTATCAGCATATTGCTGTGTCAACCGTATTCAGTGACTTGCCAATATACACAATAGAATTGTCCATATCTTTACATGGCTTAGTAGTTGATTTTGTTTGGTCACTGGTCTTCTGTTGCATGGATATCTTTTTTATTCATTCACTTATGAAAGGACCCTAAGGTTGCTTCCAGCTTTGAGAGTGCATTAACAAAGAGACACAAAGCACCTTTAGGTGTTGATGTAAACTACTTTTTTTTTGAGACAGGGTTTCTCTGTGTAGCTTTGCACCTTTTCTAGAATTCACTCTGTAGCCCAGGCTGGCCTCGAACTCACAGAGATCCATCTGGCTCTGCCTCCTGACTGCTGGGATTAAAGGCATGTACCACCACCGCCTGGTGTAAACATACTCTTACATCCCCAGAATTTACTTCCAACTGTCCGAGTACACAATGCTGGGTCAAGTGGTGAGGCTATATTTAGCTTTTGTGAAGAAGTGTCAAATTGTTTTTTAAAATAGTCTGTGTCATTGTATCACCAGGAAACAATGAGAGCTCTTACTTCATGTCTGTGCCAATAGTTACTGTCCTCAGCTTTTGAATTTTAGCTGTTTTAATGGCATTTAGTGATATTCATTTTTTATTTACATGTAAGTCATATACTGTAAAACTCATTCTCTTAGGACTAGAGAAGTGGCTCAGAGGTTCAACGGACCTGAATTTTGTTCCCAGTACCCATGTCAGCTAGCTCATAGCAGTCTGTAATGTTAGAGAGATCTGAGGCACTCTGCTGGTCTCTGCAAGCATTTGTACTCATGTACACACACACACACACACACACACACACACACACACACACACACACAGACACACACACATACACACACACACAGAGAACCTAATTTAAAATAAATCTTTAAAAATTCACTCTCTTTATATGATTGAGAGTTTGTATTTACGTATTCACTGTGTTACCTGGCCATCACTATGGTCTACTTTAAGAATATTTTTAACATTCTGATAAGAGAAATCCACATTAACAGGCAGGCACTCTCTATTTCCCTTGCCTACAGTTATTATTTCCGGTTGCATAGATTCGTACTTTCTGAATATTCCATACAAATGCAACACCATTGTCTACAGTTCTGTCCTTCCTTATGTGGCTTCTTTCAATTATAATGCTTTCCAGATTCATTCATGCCTAACATCTACCAGGAGTACTTCATTTTCGTTTTTGGATTATATTCACTGCATAGATTTATCACATCTTACTTACCCTTAGTTAAGGATAGATATTTGAGTTGTCCCCATATCCTGACTACTAAGCATAATGGCACTAAGACCCTCTGTGTATAAGAATTTGTTTGGACATGTTTTCAGTTTTGAGGGAATATACTAAGTAGGAATGCTGGGTCATATGCTGTCTCTATACCTTTTCAAGGACTCCACGAACTGTTTTCCAAGGTGTTTGCACTGTCTTACAGCCTGTCCCCAGCAGTGTCTGAATGTTTCAACTTTTCTATCTCCACATCTACGTTTGTTATTACTCAGTGGTTCCTATTGAGCTTGGATGTTCATTTCCCTGCGATTGATTCTGATGACATTTCATGTGCTTATCAGATAGATTGTGTGTTGTGTTTGTGTTTGTGTGTTGTGTGTGTTTTAGTGTGTGTGTGCAGTGTGTGTGTGTGTTGTGTGTGTATTGTGTGTGTGTTGTGTGTATGGTATGTATGCAGTATGTGTGTGTGTGTGTGTATGTGTGTGTGAGAGAGTGATATACAAGTACGTTTGTGTGCAGATATGCTCACTCATGCAGGCACATGTGGTGGACAGAGGATGATGTTTTTCTCAATCACTTCTCTATTTTTCTTTCTTTTTGAGATGGTCTTTGACTGAACATTGAACCCACTTTCCTACTGGACCGTCCGCCAGCCCTGCTCTGAGGTTACAGACATGTGCTCCCACATCTGGCGTTTATGTGGCTAGATATCTCATCTCAGGTTCTTGTGCTTGTGAAACAAGTGTTTTGTCAACGACTGTCTCCCCAGCACTGGCTTTATATTTTCTTGATATTAAGGTACAAAAGCTTTTCATTTTGTCGTATAATTTATAAATATTACTTATGTGACTTTATATTTGGTATCAGATCTAAAAAATCAATAACTAGTCATTGATTTAATAAATGAAACATAATAAGTGAAATAAATGCATGGCCATGTACATCTATTCCTATTTTTTTCCCTTATTTTCAGCTTTTCCATTCTGGCCTTTGACTTACTGCTGAATTTGTTCTCAGTGTGAGGTACCATCTCTTTACTTACATTTACCTACTAATGGTGGTGCTGAGGACCAGCCAGTGAGTGACAGCTGATTTTGTTCTCAGGTGTGAGGTACCATCTCTTTACTTACATTGTCGGCTCTTTGCCGTGTTTGACACAGTACCATTTTCAGAGTAGTATTTTCGTTTTCTTACTATTTGGTTTTAAGGATTGATTGCACTTTTTGGAAACAAATTCTTCATCAGATCAATGCTTTGCAAGTATTTTCTACTAATCTGTGTCTTATCTGTTTTGCTAACAGTGCCTTTCACAGAGTAAAAATATCAACTTTTCATAGCATCCAATTTACCAATTTTTCTTTCATTGATTATGCTTCTGGTGGTATCTAAAAATTCAACACCTAACCCGAGGTCCTGTAGATTTTCTCCTGTTCTCCAGGAGGTTTTACAATTTTCCACTTGGTGTTTGAATCTACGGTGTACAACAAAAACTACAACATGTAGAAGGCCAACGGCTAGGTGCATTTTCATTGCATGAGGCTATCCAATTGTTTTATTTTCCTGTGTTCAAAGTCTATCTTTTTTCCATTGAATTGTCTTTGTAGTCTTGTTAAAAACCAGTTGGCTGTGTTTATATGGTTAATTTATGTACTTTCCATTTCATTCCATTGATCTCTGTGTCTATTATTTTGCCAGTAACATAATGTCTTGATTCATATATCCAATTTTTGTTCATGTGTTTATTCATCCATTCATTTATCATTTCCTTAATAAATATTTATTGATTATCTTCATTGTATAAGATATTATGCTAAAAATCAATCCAGAAAATGAAGATATTTCAGACTTGATAACTGCCTTCTAAGAACTTTGATAGAGTTGGAAAGTTTGGCCCAAAGGTATTATAATATTTGCAAACAAATAGTGTAAAACAACATCGGGGTAGAGAGGCAATAATAGACACACAGCTATTTAGAGGACTATAAGGGGAGTTTTCTAAAGAGATCTTCCCGATACTGACTTAGAACAAAGCTATCTGATAAGGACCAGAGGGACGGGTAAGATTTCACTAGGTGAGGAACTGACACTTGTTGAGGCGAAAGCAGAGTAGACAAGGTGAAGGGGAAGTACAAAATCAAATCGCTCTGTCCACCAGAAGCACCACCAAAGCCACACACACAATTTTAAATTTGCCAGAAGCTATATTACAAAAGAAACACTTTAATTCTATAATTTTATGATGATCTAATATATCCCAAATACCATTGTATCAAAGTCAAACTCTACTGAGCTATTTTACACTTGTTTGTTTGTTTTGGTACAAGGTCATGACCATTCTGTATGTAGATTGCTTTTAAAGCACATACTCATTTAGAACTGTCTTTTTTCAAGTGCCTGACATCCATGTGTGAACTGCGGCTGCCATACTGGATTTTGGAGGAAAGGGTAGAAAGACAGGTTATGATCATGCTCTACAGGACCTTGAGTGTTATGGAATGAACTGACTCTAATTGATGGGTCAGCATTGACACTCTTGAGCAAGCCAGCAATTCCTACTTACACAGCTCTCTTCTCCTTGACTGGAGGTCCCAGGTAGGTCCTCAGTATATGTGGGCTAAGTGACTGTTGAGCTTTCTGAGCAAGACTTTATGAGGCTTAACTACAAACACATTCAAGGAGGTAAAGCCTGGAAATTATTGCCTAGCATACTGGTAGTATGGAGGTATAGGTGGGACAAACTTACGTAAGACAGCTTTGTTAGCCTTTGAGTTTAGATTTGCTCACATGCGATTGCCTCATGCAGAAAAGAAATGCTTTCCTCAAAGGATATGGTTTGAGCGTGACAGGTTGAAGATACACCTACTATATAAAGCATCACTGTATATTTTCATTTGAGAATGCTCCCTTGAGAGTGAAAAGTAGAAGCCCTCCAACATGAGAATTGTGATAGCATGATAATGCCTGTCCTTGGCTGGATGTGAGAAGAACCCAAACAGTTTACTTGGATTTGTGGTGGTTGTGACTACCAATCTTGTTGCCAAATCTATTCTCTCAGGCTAGCAGGGATTCTGATCTGAAAAGCTTTTGTTTTTTATTTATTTATTTTCCATTTGAGATTATTTCCAAAGACTGATAGTGAAGTACCTATCAAGAGGCCATTCTATAAGAGGAAATGAAATATTTGCATGCTAGGGTATGTGGGATGTTGAATTTTAGGCCTGTCAAACTCGACAGTGTCCTCTTAGGCTTTTCAAGAGAAAACTTCCCCATATTCAAGCGATGTCTTCCATGAGCGATGATAGATTTCTGCATGTTGATATGCACATTTCATTGTACTTTCTCTATAGCTAAGCTAGACTGGGTTTCTGTTGTAACACCTTCTCAGTGCAATGGAAATCCGTATCCTTGGTTTGGGCTTGTCACTCTTTGATTATGCATCTTGTAGATAGGTAACCATACCTGTTCTCCTGTATTACCAGCCTCCGAGAGCCTGGCAGAGGGTTCATCACTGCTTTTGCCTCAGCCCTGCAAGTGGCCAAGAGCTGGGTCTTGGCTGCTGGGTCTTGGTTAGAACATGGCTATTATTACAGAGCATATGAGCTTCTGAGAAATTATCCCCACATCACCAAGAAGTACACTCCATTAGCATGGCTGCTCTAGGAAGCCACAGTCTCAACAGACTGCCAGAAATTAACCTTGGTCCCTCACAGAGGAGGATAGTGGTTGTAGGTAAGCTATCTGCTCCCAACAAATTTTTTTGTATGAATGCAAAATCTGATGAGTGATTTTTTTTTTCTGTAGCAGTGTAGGATTAGAAAAGTACAGTTTGGATAGTAGTTAAATATATTATGAGCCACTGCAGTTGAGAAGTCATTTATATATGGCTTTGGAACCAGAGCTAGGTTGGAATTCTGGGTTCACTATCCATAGGTGTATGGCTGTTATCTTCTAACATTCAATATTCTGTGTGTAAAACAAGTTTTACTAAAATTAGCCTCCTAAGAATTCTGCAGTGTTTAATATGGAACATACACACACTTTTTTCTGAAACTTATAGGAATGGTATCCATTAGCATAAAACAATGCTAACTGCTGTGTGGCTTGAAGACCAAGATCCTTTACTCTGTTTCCTTTGTCCATAATGAAGCTGAGTCAGGTAGGTAGGGTGAGGAATTCTAATTGGCTGTGGGAGGATGATTGATGGTTCGCTCAAGCTTCTGTAGCCACTGTGGTAGCCACACTTCCACAGTCATCTCTAGTCTTCTGAGCATGGTATTGATTCTAATACAGGTGCATCATGGGAATTTAAATAGAAGGCTTGATAATAATCTGGCTGAAGCTTTCTCAAAACTGCTTAGCTGGCTTCCTTCTTTCTCTTTCTCCTCCCACAGATGCCAGACCTGTGCCATTGTTTGCAAGTGTCCCCTGTCTTCTCCTGTTGTCTCCCCAGGATTCTTCTCCATGTGTGACCCCATCTTGCTCTTCCTTGGCAGACCTGGGCTAATGCAGCTGTTCAGCAACTGAGATTTGTGGAGTTCTTATTCAGAACCCAATTTAATTAGATTGTAGTTGGGCTTCCAAAGAATAATCAAATGTTCAACCACTGTGGCGTGTGTGTGTGTGTGTGTGTGTGTGTGTGTGTGTGTGTGTGTACACTTATGTATTCATGTTCTTGTTTGCAAATGCATGCATTTGTGGAGGACAGAGGTCAACATCTGGTGTCATTCCTTAGGTACTATCAACCTTGTTTTTGAAACAGAGTCTCACTTGGTCTGGAGATAGGGTGGCTGGCCATTGAGTCCCAGGAGTTTTCCCCTTTCTATCTTCCCAGTTCTGAGATTGCAGGCACTCACAAGGCACCTGGCTTTTTATGTGAGCACTGAGGGTTGGACTGAAGTTCCCATAGCAAGCACTTTCCTGTTGGAGCTAACTCCTCCTCCCTCAGGATTAAACCAGTTGAGGCCCTGGGAAGGCAGAGGAGACAATACAAACTAGGGGAAGAGGTGAAAACCTAGAAAAGCTTTTCCCTGTGCCTCTCTGTGTTTGCCACTCCCTGGTGTTAGGCTGGTACCGTGCAGATGTCCCCCAGGACGCCCTCCTCCTGCTTCACCTGTCCCCTGCACCTCTCACTCGGTCTCAGACACGCTCTGTGACTTAGGATTTCATGTGGCGAAGATCCTCAGTTTGAACTGAGTTCCTCCAAGGATGGGAAAGCATTTCTGTTATTTCCCTGTCCTCCTTCATGCTTATCACCGGGGGCTCATGGTTTTTATTTGCTGTTTGTTAAAAGAGAAAAACCAAGTGGCCCATGAAAGCTGAGAATACAAGAACTCTGGGCAATTCTCCCAGTTCCTCCCCTGTGTTGGGAGGGTCCCTCTGGGCAGATCATGGACAACCTTCACGAACAGGAGGTTATTAGAAGTGTTGCCACTTAAAATATTTATTTTTTGCCTTAGTTCATTAAAGTGTTCAATTATTGATTCTGTTCCTAGTCTGATGAATCTGTTTGGCTTTATGCTTACGTATTTCCCTGTAGCTGTGGATAGGATCCCTTTCCAGTCTCAAATTGGAGGGGGTAAACATATACAGCAAAAAGAATTAACAGGATAAAGAGTCACAATGTAGGGAACAAGAATGAGCTGCGAAAACAAATCTTGTGTAAGGGCAACACTGGGTGTGCAAAAGGGGCAGGTTAAATTGGGTGGGGGGCTCTGAGAGCCTGGGGGAGGGGGTCCCATAGTCACTGACCCTGTGGAGGGGAAATAGAATGTGTAGAGGGCTCCAGAGATCAAAGATGCTTCCAGGGGTGGCCTTTAGATTCACCACATGTCTGTCATGGAATTAGACATGCAGACTGCCCCACACTTTTATTCCCTGGCCTCCCTGCTGGCTCTCTGAGTTCAAACTGAAAGTGCACAGGGAGGGGGGATGTGGGCATTGGAGGGGGATGAAAAATGCAGCTGAGAGGGGCTTTAGAAGAATTCCGTTCACTAGAGGGTATTGCCCCTAAGTTCTGTAGCAAGACAGAAAGAAAGAGAGAGAGAGAGAGAGAAAGAAAGAAAGAAAGAAAGAAAGAAAGAAAGAAAGAAAGAAAGAAAGAAAGATGACATTTCATTAGTGATGATTTTATATCACTTGGCTTAAAATTGGATGTCTTCAGAAGTCTACGCTCAACGAGAGTCAGAGTGTTGTGTCAAGGACCCTGACTTTTCCCTTGCTTCATTTATTCCCATTCACCCCCTGCCTCTGTTTTCCCCTTTCATGTAGATCTATTGGTGTCTAATTTGGATGGCAAGATGCTGACTGTGGCATGCTGTAGTTGGACATACTGTGTTTGCTTAGGACCGTTAAATGCTAAAAATGATAAGAGGCAAATCCTAACGTGGCCAGCTGCTTCACTTCACTTGAGAGGGAGGAAGATCTTCACTGCAAACTGTAGTTTTAAACATAAGAGCCATGGGAAGGGGAAGTAGACCAGCTTTCCCACACCAGGTGAGGTATCCAGAAAAGCTTGCCAGCGAAAAGGAAGAGGTTGCCTTAAACCTTGGGCTGAAAACCAGAATCCAAGCCATGACCTTTATGTCTGTTTCCAGTATGGGTTGGTCAAGGTTTGAAACGAACAAACCAACATGAATCCCTGGTCACCTAGAGGGAGTGGAGCACCCCTTTCAACCATGCATCAGGAGGGCTGGAGTTTGTAAAGCCCGGCTCGGGCATCAGAACCTCTGACTCCAGCCCAGTTCTTCGGCTTGCTGGCCAGGTAACGTTTGCCAACCCTTTCCTAAGGCCCAGCTTCACGCTGATATGGGTAACACCCCCAAGATAAGGTGGATTTAGCTTCTGATCGCTCTGAACACAGTGATAGAAGAAGAATTGTGAGAAAGTGTATCACATGAACTCTTTGATTTTCCCAGTGTGTACGTGTGTTTATACCGTACTATAGTCTATTACAGGTATGATAATTCTATGCCTGAAAAATGTACATATCTTAATTTTAAAATTCTTTACTGGTTTTCTGAGCCGACTAGGAATTGTAATCTTGGATGGTAGAGGGAGTTCCCCCTTGTTGATGGCTGCTGACTGACCAAGGTTGCTTGCTGGAGGTTGGTGGATGGAATGAGTTTTAGAAATAGCACGTTTGCCATATCGGTTGGCTTTACCTTCCACAGAAGCTCTTGACATAGCAGGAGATGTAGCTGAGAGTCTGCTGCCCACCTAGAACCTGGTTTTAAAAACTGGCATTCATCCTCTCAAACGCTGCGGGCTGCTTCGCCAATCAGGTCTCTCGGAGTTCTAAACCCTTGCCCTGCGTCGCCAGGCCAGCAATAGTCACAGCATCCTCCCCAAGAGCAGGTCCCACTGCCCGGCAGCTTCTTCTCGATTTGTGTTTTACTTTGGTCATTCATTTTTTTTTTTTTTTCTGGCAAGGAAATCTTGAAGGGGGAAGAATAATCCAAATAAGTCATATTTCTATTAGCAAAAAATATGTCTGATTTTCACCACATGGACTTGGTCCAGGTATCTAGACGTCTCCTGGTTCCTCTGAAAGCACATTCACAAGAGGAACAAACTGCAAAATGGAGAAAAATCACCTTCCTCAGTAGATGGAATGGAGGCGTCTGCCCCACCCCGCCTTGATGCTTTTGTGAACAGAAAGAGGGCCTGCTGCTGGCTTGCCAAGCAGACAGCTCCCCTCCACTGGTCCCCTTTACTGTTGCAGATGCAGGCAGAGAGCCCACAGAGGGGACAAGGGGAGCCGGATGCTAATTAGAGTGCAAACTGCAGAGGAGAACAGCATGCTTAAAGACACACACACATACGTGGGCATTATCTAAATGTGCATACACACGCACGCACACACACACGCACACACACACTACACACACACACACACACGCACACACACACACATACGCGCACACACACGCACACACACTCACACACACACACGCACATGCACACACGCACATGCACACACACACATGCACACACACACACACACGCACACACACACACACACACACACACGCGCACACACACACACACACACATACGAGTGACAGACAGCAGAGGGAGGTCGTGAGGGGAAGAGAACTGTGTGAAGGAAGGGAACAAGAGAGGACAGTGAGAAAAGAAAGACAGCGTCGGTCGGTTTCTGTTTGTTGTTTCCACATGTGGCATCCAGGTGTTGGTGGGGCGAATACGAGCATGATACAATGACATATACATATGACAGATGAAACCTAGTGTTTTGTACACTAGCAAAAGAAATAAAATGTATGACTTAAGAAGCCAGGAATGGGAGTGCCTGCCCTTAATCCCGGCGCTTGGGAGGCAGAGGTCGGCAGGTCTCTGTTTGAGGCAGCCATGTCTACAGAGTGAGTTCTAGGACAGCCAGAGTTACATAGACCTTATCTTAAAAAAAATCTATCTCCTCTAGCTCTCTATCCCTCCCTCATATATATACATATATATGTATATACACATTACACATGCATATACACACACATTAACTCTGTGTGTGTATATGTATATGTATATAACTCTGTGTGTGCGCGTGTGTGTAATCTTAAGAAAAGATGCATTTCAGGACAGGTCTGTCCTGGAAACACTTGACCCTTTTCTGATCTTGCCTTTCTCAGGTGCACTGTTTTCTTTACTCCACAGAGCCCTCATGCTCTGTACACCATTGTGGCAGGAGCCTGGACATCCTCATGGAGACCGGCATGAAGAAAGCGATATTCCAGAGACAATTTTCATGGGAGTTCCTTGATGCTGCTGTCTATGGTGACTTGAGAAGTATGTAGGCAAGGTGAACTCTTGACAATAGCAAGTTTTTTGCTACCAGTTAGGCAGGCTCTGTTTTATTCTTTGTGGCGTCCTTAAAGGACAAGACTCTGTCTTCCTGGGAGAGATACATGTCCGAGGAATTGCTAAATAAATCTCAGTCCTGCACAGAAGACTTTTCTCAGCACTAGGTGTGTAAAGCCAAGGTGTACCGGAAGAGGAGGCCCTGGTTGCTGCACTTGGGTGTACATTTGTGAATGACTGATTTGTTGATTTTTTAGTGGGCAATCCCAATGCCTTTCCTTCTTCTTTACCCTAATGGAAATCCCAGAAACAAACAGAACATTTTGTATAGAGATATTGGGGGAGAGCTAAAAAAGACGCAGAGGCAAAGTGGGGAAGCCGGGGCAGAAGCATAATGAATGGGAAAGCTTGGCCTGCGATCCAACTGATTCAGCCAAACCCTCTAGAGGGAGAGCAGAGGAAACAGCCGAACAACTTCATATCCCCTGGAGTCTTCAAAGGAGGCCTGCAAGGCAGGGCATCCATAATCCTCACTTCTTTAATATCTCACGCCTTTGCATCTGTGAGGTGCAGAGTCAATTAGAATTCCTGGGACAAGAGCATCATTTAACTGCACATATTAACCCAGAGTCAGGCAGACACATGGAGCCTCATCTTATCTCCATCACTATCAGGGTGAATGTTGAGGAATAAGGGTGTTGTGGATTCATTTTTCTTCTGGAAACATCAGGAAAAGCCATAATGGAGATGATTCCAAGCGAGCAGGCTCCAGTGCACAACAGAGGTGAATTCTGTCCTGGCCACTTTCACTCCCATCCACGAACCGTCCAGATTTCCACTATTAAAATAGTTTAGCTGGAGTCTCAGTGCAGGTGCGTAGTAACTTTAATTATTTAGGATGTAATTTCTGGGCCTGGGGAAGATGGATAGTACATCTTAAAGAAAACAGACCATCCTCACAACACGCCACACCTAAGCTCCCCTTGAAACGATGACAATGGATGATAAGGCCTGGCTTTTAGATATTGTGAGGGTTATTTTCAGAGGCAGCACTAACATTTTTGCTGCTTGGGCTTTGGGGATCCACTTGCCATGGAGACATGAAGTCTAGATTTAATAAAATCATGCTCTGTGAAGTCCACACAGTATTATTTTTCTTATACTGAGCTGAAGGCTTTGATGATTATTCACTCCTGAGTCGCCCCTGGGACACAAAACCTATAATATTATAATCTCTTCAGTGCTGGCCAAGGAGTTTTCAAATAAGTTGGCAATTATTACCCCATTTTATGGATTAATAAAATAAGGAAATATAGAATTTTTTTAATCAAGACAAGTATAAAATCCAACTTATCTGAAATTAATTCTAAGTTATGTCAGTAATGCCGAGTTCTCTTTTTCTAGGATAGTTCTATCTTTTGGAAAGTAATGATTCAGCCTCTTTTTTAAAACAAAGTAAAAATCTTGCATAGATTTGGAATACAATACAATCAATGAATGTGCAAAAATTGAGTGTGGCCCACATTGTACTTGATTTGGCTGTGGGCTTGGAATGGGTGGAAAATATAAATTTTTTATCATAACTTTTGTTTCCTTCCTTCATTTCTTTTATTGTAGTGCTAGTCTCATAAATCTAATTTTTTTATACACCTGGTTAAAAATGACTCACCAGGTAGCAAGTAAGTACTCTTTCCCAGTGGCTTGGCTTCTTATTCAATGTGAGCCTTTAGATGTTAGCTAGAGCTGGCGTCTGTCCCTGATCTCTTCATTTATTTTTGGTAGAAGTCATAAATTCTGTTCCAGGCTAGTTATAGATCCTCTGAGCCAGGATGATTCCTATGTCTCTCATTAGAATAACTCACAGGAAGGATAGAATGCCCTAAAAGAGAAGTGAAGAGATTTCCATCCAGGAACCCATCACTAGGAAATGGATTACTTCTGCCTGACTGCTAAATCCATCTTCATTTGCCTGTTCCACAAGATGATACCATATCCTGGCTAATAAGATATGTATCAAGTCCCTCATACTCTGAGGATACTGAAGGCCAGGTGTTTCTGAAGGGGCTAGACATTGTTGTTAGTCTGTACAGACATATACAGAATACCAACAAGTATTATGTAGCAATAAGATGTGCTTAGTGGTGTCATAGTGTGTCTAGTCTATGGGTAACAGTTGTGTTAGAGGAATTGGCCAGTCTCTTAATCTTGTTTAGATGGAGAGGAGAAATCACTCAAGAATGTGGCAGGAAGGGAGGAAAAGACTGCCCTACTCTTATCTGTGTGAAGGGTACCGGCATCCTTTCCTTGACTTGACTTCTCAGTCCATATGTTGATCACGGCCAGTCTATAGTGAGCCCAGTGCCCCAGAAAGTAGGTAGAAAAGGGGGCAAATGAGACTCAACTTCATCCATTGGAGGTTCTAACCTTGACTTTCATACCATGCTAAATTGCTTGACTACTTTATTGGATGACTTAAAGTTGTTTTTAATCTTGCTGATCTATTGGTGTGTGCTTGGTCAAAGAAGTGAGATAGTTTGCTACAGTTTACCTAAAGGCTCAATGAAAGATGTGGAAAATGACAAGATTCAAATATCACTCTTCTACAAGATAACTTAAGTGAACTCTAAATTTTCTGTCTTAATGAAGCAAAGAGTTGAAATTTAATTAAAAATATACTTTCTTTTTCCACTTAGATTTTTACTAAATTCTCACACAATTGTATTCACCTGCATTAATATTTATAATAGTATCTATATGATTATATGATATGGAAAATAAGAGTAAAATATATCCATACACATGTGCTAAACTTTCCTCCCTTTGGATCAAACTCTGTGAATGGCTCACCTCTGTTCTTCTTCATGCTCCCCACATTAAATTGGTCAGAAAGCATTCATAATAAGACCAACCTTGTGTACTCTCATACATGTGCTTGCTCACAAATTTTCCATTGCTCCTTTACATAGATATCATTGATATCAAAATTGTTGGCAGTGCAATTTCCCAAGGAGTCATGTGGGACTTTCTTAAGAAACGTTTCATCACCAAGGCATGGGCTCTTCTCCGACAGTGACAGAAGTATTCTTCTTGACTGCCTTCTCTCCCCGTGCTGACATCCAGAGCCATGGCCATGAAGAAAGATCAGCTGGAATTTAGTTTTACACAAATATTATCTGATGGAGATGCTGAGAAGTAACAGAATGATTTAAAGCTGGGGAATGGGGTTGGGGTGTCATGATACAGAAGAGGCACAAAGGGCTGAAGACTCACACTCTAGATCATTAACTCTTGACTAAATGAAAGTTGGATTAAGATAATTCATGCTGTGTCTGGCTTAAAAAGTCATGATTTATCACAGCCAATTGCACCGAGCTGGTAGCAATGTGCCTGCTAAGAGGCTATGTCAATACCGTGACGTAGTACTTATTTCCTTTAGACTATGATTATGGGACACGTAAACAACAAAGGTAATTGAAACACATATAATTCCAAAGTCTGATAGAAGGTGATAACTGCAAATACTTTCTCACAAATCTGTCCAGTCACTGATACTCACTGAGTTTTATCTCTGCTCTCACCCTCTCTGCACCTGTAGAAATGGGAGTATAAATTGCCAGGAAATGGCAAAGCAAGAGAAAGAAACAGAGGAATAAAAGTGTGAGGAACAGCAGAGGGTGCTCCATTTTCTTGAGAAGCAGTCCCTGCAAAGCTGAGAGACGACTGGGATGTATTTGCCTGAGTCCAGGATACCCTGTGTAATTTGCCTCCAAAGAACAAAGAACTATTGTAAGCCTCGAAAGGGCTACATTCCCCGTCACTTTAAGGTTTACAGGTTTGAACTTTTGAGACCTGTGCTCTGAAGGCCTTTTATTTTCTCCTGCATACCCGGCTTGCAATTAAGGCCCAAGCCCAAGACTTGGACTAAGATAACATTGCCTAATTTCATATAAGTGATTCATAGATCCCACTTCAAATCCCAGGGCTGCTGGGTAGACAGGACTAAGAGGCACATTGGCTAAAGTTTTGAGTGTCAACTTCTTAGTTGTTTGTAAAATTGGGATAGTAGTACTCTTCTGGATTCTCATGAAGGCACAGTGGTGTATGTGTGTGTGTGTGTGTGTGTGTGTGTGTGTGTGTGTTATAAAATGTAAGTGCTATGTAAGGCTTGATGGGTGTTTTACAGTTGATTGTGCATGTGTGTGTGACATAAGTATGGAAATCAGGTGACAACTTGCAGGAGTTGATCCTCTTTTTCTGCTATTTGTTTTCCAGGGATTGAACTTGGGTCACCAGGTTTAGTAGCAAGCTCTTTTACTCTCTGGACTTTCTCACTAGTCCCTTAGTTGGTACCATATAGAGGAAAAACCCTTATGCCAGATCGGATGAATCCTGGCAACTCTTCTGTCTCTCCAGAACTCAGGGATCCACGTGTCTCTATACTGGACTCAGGGATCCACGTGTCTCTACACAGGACTCAGGGATCCACGTGTCTCTATACTGGACTCAGGGATCCACGTGTCTCTACACAGGACTCAGGGATCCACGTGTCTCTATACCTGACTCAGGGATCCACGTGTCTCTACACCGGACTCAGAGATCCATGTGTCTCTATACCTGACTCAGGGATCCATGTGTCTCTACACCGGGCTCAGGGATCCACGTGTCTCTACACCGGACTCAGGGATCCATGTATCTCTACACCGGACTCAGGGATCCACGTGTCTCTATACCGGACTCAGGGATCCACGTGTCTCTACACCGGACTCAGGCATCCACGTGTCTCTATACCAGACTCAGGGATCCACGTGTCTCTACACCGGACTCAGGGATCCATGTATCTCTACACCGGACTCAGGGATCCATGTGTCTCTATACTGGACTCAGGGATCCATGCTCACTCTTTTCTGTTTTCCCTGAAACTCTACACTCCTTATTCTCATGCCAGAAGACAAACTCCTTACTTAGTCTTTCCAGGAATGTTCTTCACTCCGAATACGTGCTCTCCTCACCTTCCCAAGCTCCTTTATCCTCTCATCTTGGTGCGAAAGGCTAGTAGATGCTACTGTAAGGTACTGATGAAGTCACATGGATGCGCACCTCCAAGGGGTCCAAACACTTTCAAGTAGATGAATGAGAGCTCTAAACTATATGCAGGTAGTAGGTAACTGGATGCTCCACAATGTAAGTGTCTGCAGGATGCCCTGTGACTCCTGAGGTCTTTGTGATCCTTGCTCTGGTCCCTTCGTGAGAGTAGTGGTTTAGACACAAGAACACTTCTACATATTAGAATAGTTTTTAAAAAATTATTATTTCAAAAATTAAGACACAATTACATAATTCCTCCTTTTCTTTCCCCCTCCAGCTCCTCTCACGTGCCGGCCAAGCTCTCTCTCACATTCACCACCACATCCGAAGCATCTGCAGGCTCTACTGTGTGCCTTGTCCCATAGTGTGACCTACAAAGGGCATTTCCCTTCACTTACCCCTGCTGTAATGTTGCTTTATTTGGTCTTGCTCACTTGCTCCTCCCTCCTTCCTTCTCTTCCTTCCCTCCTTCCTTTCTCTTTTTCTTTTTGAGTTACACAGGATGTCTTTTATGCCACCACTGTTCAATATTCCTGCTTTCCAACTAGAACAAAATTTTAGTTTAAATCAAGACTCATCTGCCTTCTTCACCATTGCTATTTGCAAAGCAAGTTATTCACAGACGTCTGCAAAACCCGTGTCCTTCATGGAGAGTTGCTTTAGGGCCAACCCTATAGACCCAATATTGAAGCCAATCTTTAAAAAGTCTTCATATTGATTGAGTCTCTCCCCTCACCACATTCCTTTTAAGCTTAAAAATGTAATAAAAAGTATTGATTTTAGTTCTTTTTCAAAATACAGTCTACATAGTTTGCTAAATCTAATCTGCCAATTTCAACAATATTTTTAAAGAACTGGGTGTGTCAGATCCAATTCACACTGTAATGTAATTATTGGAAATACATACTTTTCCCCATTTCATCTTGATTAGAGGTATCACAAGGGACCTGTTGGTTTATTAAAATAATTTAAATTATTCATTCTCAAATTAAAACATGAGGTGTGAAATTACAGTGCTTTGGAGGATGCTCTGAAGGTTCCTGATGTGAAATTATGAAAAGAAATATTTCAAAATTACAAATCCATTAAAGTGGATGAGAAAAATATAGAAAGACAGAAACTAAATATTGGTAGTTAGTAATCTTAGCATGTGCCATGGCGAAGCATCAGAGTCTCCTCAACAGTGGAGTCTACTGGTTCTCATTTCTGAATCAGCACCAGGTTAGGAGAAGAGAATACTAAGTCAAAACATTTTATCTTAAATATATATATATATATATATATATATATATATATATATATGTATATATATGTATGTGTGTGTGTGTCTGTCTGTCTGTCTGTCATCTGTCTGTCTAGTGTGTGCCATGGGAGACATGTAGAGCTCAGAGGACGTTTTGCTGGAGTCAGTTCTCTTTGTCAGGCCTTGTGGCAAGCACTACCACCCACCAGGCCACTTCACCAGCCCAAGTCAAAACATTTTAAATGACTAACATAGAGGCTGAACTCTTCCACAGAGGAATCACAAAGGCTCCAACTGGAATGTAAGTCTGCTTCACCGTCAATGTCTTACGGATGTAAGATCATCAGTCCTGCAAGTGATAATGTTGAAAACAGATCTTGTTGAGTGGCCAGACTCTGAGCCAAACTGGAATGCCTGGGGACAGAGAGGCGCTTACTCACTGTTTGCTGAATTCTCTTTAGGAATGGACATCTTGAGAGGTGTCTACATGCTCAGCTCATCTTCAGAACTTAGAATTCTCTGTGGCCAAAATTCTGCAAAATGCAAAAATATGACTCATGTGAATTAAAGTTCAAAGTTTCCTGAATTGAGTGGGTGGTGATTGTGCAAATTTAATTTTAAATAATGTAGCACATTTAGACTTTTGCTTTCAGGTTTATATTGTCGAGAGGAAGAGCTGCTCAATCAGGAGGAGCTATTGCCCTGTGTGGTGAAACAGTGTTGCACAGAGAAGGTGGAGACTCAGGACAAACCCTCTCCTGCTGTCATTGCTCTGTGACCTTGGGCAGTTCCTGTGACCTCACTGGACCTCAGGCAAAAAGTGAATTACAGAAGATACTCCTAGGGGTCTCTTCAACCCTCCCAGCTCCTCTGATGGCACAGTTTATTACTCTAGAAAATGTTTTCTTACAGCCGGAAAATCCACACAAGTAATGTGAGGTGAGTAGTGCTTGCTGAACAGGTGTCAAAACTTACTGAGTACTGGGATTGTCAGCTTCACAGGGGGACAAGGACACTAGGTCAATTAAATGGCACTGTGTCCTGTTGAATTTACAGATCAATGGTAATGTTTGACCACCATGAATGGCAGGTTGGGAAGTTGAGAACTAGGTGGGTGACAGGAGCTAAATTTTAATAAATGTCACTAGAAAACAGTCTTGGAATTCAGTGCACTCAGTAGGACCATGCCAAATTCAATCAGCAATGAACAATGAGGCTAGCCATTGTCAAATCTGAGATGTGCAAAGTGAGTCACAGAGGCATCAGAAGCATGGTCAAAGCACAGCAGCTCTATGATCTGGAGTACTTGGGCCAAGGGCCAAACTTTGACCATGGCCAACAGCATCAGGGAATGACAGCTACACAGGGGTCCCACCACAGGGTAACAAGGTAGAGTTTCACTCCAGGAGAAAGACAGGCAATTTGTGCAAAGAGTTTCCTGTAAGGAAGCTGAGAAGCAGGACTCAGGTACCTGCCTGCTATTGCATCCCCCTTGTCGGGTTCATGGCAGCTTCTGACTTAACGGCGTCAATACATTGACTTAGAAAATCCTTCTTAACCTTAAACTTCATCAAAAGTCTACCTTGACACCTGACCTGTTGTAGAAATTCAGCAAATTATATAAGCAGGCATGACACATGCTGTGAGAGTGCTCCATACTATAACCAGAAATTCGGGGTGACCTACTTCAGTGTTGAAACACTGAGTCATTATTAGAAAACTCTGTTGTGCTCAACAGTATAAAGTAGAGATTTTTCCTAGAAGCCTACAGTCCACTTCTTTGAAAACAGTGTCTCAGTGAGCATGAAATTTCTTTTCCTTTTACGTTTTAAGGCTGGTAATGTATAATCACCTTTTCCACGAAGTGAAGGAGAAGGGAGGTTACAAAGCTACTGAGTCTGATGTTGGGAGTGGATTAATTACAGCTGTGAAGAAGTTGGGAACAGGGGACAAAGGCAGAAGTCCTACTAAATCAATAAGCAGTGACGACGACCAGACCACAGGTGGGTTTGACTTGGGGAAAGCAACAATAGTGTGGAACAATATGGAAACGAATAGTAAGGGAGAATAAAGACTTACACTGACATGGGAAATAGTTGGGTAGTTTTATGAAAACACAAGTCAACTTAATACAGCAGCTGCCTTTAGCACTTAGGTCATTTCAGTGAGCAGATACAGAATAAGTAATTTTCAGTCTACAAGGAGTATGTACTGTAGGAATTGGGTATAAGCAGAAGTTGACAAATAAGAATGAACTTTTACATTCATAGAAATAAATAATGGAAAGTAGCATTGAAAAATATAACATGCTTGCCATTAAAAGAACCCAATCCATTATAAAATCTACAGCAGAGGTTGGGTATTTTGTGAAGGGCCAGATAGTAAATCTTTCAGGAACTGATGCCATTGGACAAAACTGAGCATGCTGGGCAGGTACCTCTCTATTGAAAAAGAAGGATTCCCAAGCAGGCATACTCTACAGCCATTTGCCATCAAATGAGGTTTTCTAGGAACAAAGAGCACCTGGTTCGGCATACAGTTCTGTGCTCTACAAGAACCTTGCCACCTCAGCTTGGGCAGCTAGCCCCAAAAGAAATCACTTGATAAGTTACCAACTCCCAACAGTTATCCCTAATGAGAAGGGACAAACACAGGAGATGCAGGTCCTGCATGAGTCCTGGATGTATGTGGAAACATGTGAGTAGAATGCGGCAGGTCTCTGGCCTCAATGTGCTAAGCTAATGGAGCCATACAAAGATACAATATCCTGATTTACAAAGTAAGAATATATCCTTCTCATTTCATTAATGTGACCAAATGGCTGAAAGTCTGAGGTGTTAGGACGAGTGGATGACCATGTAGGAAAGGCCAAAATTAGATGCATTTCTTACTTCATAGGTTAGAATAAACAGTAATAGCCAGATGTTTGATTTAAGTGTAAGTAACCAAACTAAGTATACAGACGTAGGTAAATATGATAGATGATAGATGATAGACAGATAGATAGATAGTTAATAGACACATAAATAGATAGATATAGATTTTTAGTTTATTAAAAATTTAAAGTTAATTTTGTTATACTGTATGTATGTTTCTACTCTTGTTTAAGGTATTATGTTTGTGCAGCTCATTTGAAATTGTAATGTATAATTAAGAAATACAGATTTAATAATTAATCATACATGATAATCAAACTTATAGTCATGTTAGCTAAGTTTTCTAGGTGTACATAGATATATTTCAATAAGGTAGGTAATCTTCAAACACTACAAAGACCTACAGAACATGGCAATTAAAATGTTTTAAAAACTTAGACTTTCCTGGACAATGAGGCACGTCTGCTCCTGGCAGCACAGATTTACTTCAAAGAGGAAAATAGGCATTGAAGACACTCCAAATGGAGTTTATCTTCTTCTTGGCAGAACTGGGCATTTGGGCAAGAAACTGTTCTTACCTAGACTGATTGACAAAACGTTGTATCGACTGGACATGTAGGACCCACTAAATTTTGCCAAAACAAAGCAAGATGATCCTTCAGGTTCCTGCTTTGCAGAGGAGACTGTCAGAATTCTACAGGACACAAAGAGAAGCAACTGAGAAACTCTAGGCCTATAGGTTGAAGATGGACGCCCCAAAGTTACAGAGGAACTTGGGGTGACTGTTCAGGCAGCCAGCTGTTTCTGTCATTCTAGATTGTTGGAAATTGCTTACAATGCACTTCTTGTTTATTTCTGAGGCCTTTGATGTAGTTGAAGACTATATAGTTATAATTATAATTTTTCTTGGTTGATAAAAGGTAAATTAGATATGAAACCTTAGACTTACAAATATAGGATAGATAAAATATTTTCTTTAATTTTGCCAAATACAAATAGACTAAATATTATAACTGCAATTGTTGCTTGATAACTGTTTGCTATATATAATTTTACTATGTTAAAGTTAAAACTTCTCCTTTTAATTAAACAAAAAAGGGGAAATACTATGGGATAATGCTCTTGTATACTGGCTTAATAAAACGCTGATTGGCCAGTAGCCAGGCAGGAAGTATAAGCTGGGCGAGCAGACTAGGAGAATTCTAGGAAAAGGAAGGGTGGAGTGAGGAGTTGCTAGCCAGACATAGAGGAAGCAAGATGACAAGGCAGAACTGAGAAAAGGTACCAAGCCATATGGCTAAACATAGACAAGAATCATGGGTTAATTTAAGTGTAAGAACTAGTGAGTAATAAGCCTGAGCTAATGAACGAGCAGTTATAATTAATATAAGCCTCTGTGTGTTTACTTGGGGTCAATCAGCTGTGAGACGCTATTGGGAGAGATTCATCCTGACCACAGGGCCAGGCAGGACTGGAGAAAACTTTTGACTATAATAGATAGATAGGATCTAAATACTATTTAACACGGTTCTGTATTCATTAGCAAAGGAAAACTACAAGAAGAGTGTGATAAAACTATTCTAGTTGGATATAATACTGTGTATATAATAAAACTGGCAAAAAGAAAAAAAATAAATATGAAGTGAACAGGAAATGTCCAAACACTTCTGAAAGAGACAAAACACACAAGGACGATGGGTCATTACCATTAGCCTGAATAAGAGACTACAATACAAGGAAGGTGTCAGCTTCAAGTTAACGTATAAACTTAAGAATTCCCATAAGATGGGCTGGAAAGATGGCTCAGCACTTAAGGGTGTTTGGTGACCTTTCAGAAGATTCAAGTTCCATTCCCAGCATCCACTTATGATGGTTGGCAACCACCTGAAGCTCTAGCTCCAGAGGATCTGGTGCCCTATTCTGGCCTCTGGAGGCAACTGCATCCATGTGGTGCACACATGTCACACACACACACATACACACACACACAGAGAGAGAGAGAGAGAGAGAGAGAGAGAGAGAGAGAGAGAGAGAGAGAGAGAGCGAGAGAGAGAGCTTAGATAAAAGAATTCCTAATAAAAATACAATTGAGGGTCTGAGGTGTACCTTTTTGGTAGAATATTTGCCTAGGATGTGAAAGGTTTCAGATTTGGTATCTAGAACTGCAAAAAGAAAAGTAAAGAGAGAGAGAGAGAGAGAGAGAGAGAGAGAGAGAGAGAGAGAGAGAGAGAGAATACCACTAAGATTTGTTTTGGAATTCATTTCGTGCCCACACTTTATTCCTAAAAACACATCCATGCAGGTGCAGTTTCCAACTTCCACAACTGCTCCTTCCTCACGGAGTCAAATTTCTTCACAACTCCCTGAGATGCAAAGATTAAGATGCGGCCTTTTAACATCACCTCATGCACCGATGGCTCACCGGAAGGTACCTGGAAGAGCAAGTGAATGGTGGTACCTGCCTCTTTAGGATTTTTAAATTTTGAGTTTAAAGAAGTTTTTTTATAAAGCCAAAGTAAAATAACAAATAAACAAGAATAATCAAAATCACAAGAAAAAGAAGCAAGGGCCAAAGTGTTTTAGATACACAAATAGACAGTAAAGCTTTTGTAAATAAAACATTAGGACAGTGTCATATTAATACAGAGAGCATTGAGAAGGGGGAGGAGCTCCAGACACAAAGCCACATACGTGTGAGGCTCATAGGAAGCAAGTGTGCTGAGTGTGTATAATATCCTATGATAAAGCGGATGTCAAGTCACAGGGGAAAAGACAGACTATTTAAGGACTAATATTGAGATAACGAGATCACCATACAGAAAAAGATGTCATTAGATCTGTCCCTCACAGGGTATGCCAGGATGAAGTCTAAATGAATAGTAATTTAAAAGCAAGTAACCAAA
This sequence comes from Peromyscus eremicus, assembly GCF_949786415.1. Classification (NCBI taxonomy): domain Eukaryota; kingdom Metazoa; phylum Chordata; class Mammalia; order Rodentia; family Cricetidae; genus Peromyscus; species Peromyscus eremicus. The sequence continues at coordinate 4,626,876 of NC_081435.1, forward strand.
TCGCAGAGCACCCACAGCAAACATGAGTGAACTCGTCTACAGCCAGAAATAAAGAAAACTTGCCTAAGACCCACAATGCAGAATGAATAAGAGCAAAAAGTACATCAGGATCTATAAATTAAAATGTTTGCACCCAGGCACATGGCCACACAACACATCTGAAAAAGACGGATGACGCCAGGCCAATGCTTTGTGTTTACACTAGCATTGCCGTTATTCCCGCCACTTTTCCGTCTATACAGAGGGCTTCTAAATATAAATCACAGGTCAACAGCCTGAATGTGGGCTACAGATGTGGAATAAGAAAACACACAGGACAAGAAGTACAAGTAACTTTTAAACACAGGTAGGTTAAGATTTATCTACGATAAAACAAATGCAAATTCAAACTATACCAAAATACCCTTTCTCCCATCAGATTAAACAAACCCCACAACTAGACAACCCACCCACTTCCAAGGCTGCTGGGAGCAGCTGTCCTCACAGAGTATAGGAGGGGATGGAATGTGTGCACCTTCTACGAGGGAGAGTCTGAAAATCCCCCAAATCACATATGAATTTACCCCTTGACCCAACAACTCTGCTTACCTCCATCTAGTGGAGACTGGCTCAGACTTCAAGCTGTGGACACAGAGCTAGTACAGCACAAGAATGATCCCGGGACAGCAACATTAGCATGCATAAAACCTGGTGCCAGCTGGGGGCACAAAACACCTAGCAAAGTGTCCAGGAAATTAAAAATATATAGTTGTTTAATAGTATAGGTTTATTACGATGTATGGTAAAGAGAAGAGAACTACCAACATCGGCCAGCAGTAAGACCGGCTGTCCTCCTGAGACCTGTGGGATTAAGCAGTTGATACCATTGACATTAACAACAGCTGTGATTTTCAAGTTAAGAAAACCATTTAGTGTTGAAGCTAAATTAAAGTATATAATATTAATATGAATTATATTCTAATATTAATAAGAATTGACAATATAGTCCATTTTAGTTGGCACATAAAGGATTGTTTCATTATGGTAATTTCAAACATTGTCTGTTTTTGTTAATCTTCTGACCACCTCTTCTTCCTCATCCCTCTGTGCTCACCTCCCGTGTGTCTTCTCCTGTGCCGTCCCGTGTCCTCCTCCGTGTCCTCCCCGGGTGTCCTCCCACACCGATAGCCTCCTTTTTCCTTTCTTTTTTTTTTTTTTTTTTTTTTTTGGTTTTCTAGTACTCAATCTTTCTCTCCTCAGCATCCTTTCTTTCCTGTGGTCCACTTTCTAGTTTCCTGATTTACACTCACACTCACATCCACACATACATCACATAAACATTAAAAGCTAGGATCTACATTTGGGAGAACATGTGCTTTTTGTCTTTCTGAGTCTGAGTTTCTTTGCTTAACAAAATAATTTCCAGATCCATCCATTTCCCTGTGAATTTCATAATTTCATTTTCTTTATGGCTGAATAAATTCCCATTGTGTGTATGTACCACATTTTCATTATCTGTTCATCTGTTGATGGACATCTAGGCTGAATCTATTTCCTTGCCGGATAATATATTTTTATATAGAAATTTGTGCATTTGTATGCATTTTCATGTGCATATGAGTTAATTTTTGAAGTTGAGAGAAGAGTGGGAGGATTTTCATTATTCCAAACTTTGTATTAGGAAAAGCACACATATTTCATAGTAGACAATAGAAGACTATCTACTCTGGCTCTATTGGTTGATAGGATAGAGAATCAAAGTGATGAGTCCAGGAACAAAGCACAGGACTGTTTTCAGCTTCCACCTTCCACTGAAGTCCCCACACACCTCTCAACCACACAAGGAACTGAGACTTTTTGGAGAGATTTCAGATCCACGTCTCAGCAGGAAATGGACAACCTGACACTGGAATTATCTAAGACAGCCACCAAAGTTATTGGAGCTCCATCAAACAGACCCAGGAGCCAATTAAAAGAGTTCTCCTCAGGCAAAGGCGGAGCAATCTGGTCAGGAGTAAGAAAATGAAAAGGATGAACAAAATGTATTGGATCTGTTTAAATCCATCATTTCTCAGTGACAGCTGAAAATTAAGAATTATGGCTCACCTTCAGAGCACTTTGGAGGATGTGTTTCTTTCAAAACTGGTAAGCAAAGGCAGAGATCCCAGCAGGAACTCTGGCTCTCCTGTGAGAAAAGTGCCATGTAGCTGAGGGGAAGGTACCCTTCACAGAAGCATCCCAACAACCCAAGAAAGACAGAGGCACCGCTGTGCAAGCCTCAATGCACGGATGGATTAATATTAGCTGACCTACCTGGGTACCGTTAGCTGTTGCTAACATCACAAAGAGAAACAAACAGGTACAACACTCTTCCCAGTGGAGGCACCTGACCACACCTGCGGAGTGGTGCTGGAATAGTCTGGCATGTTGCCAGAGAGCCCACCTTGGACTCATGGAAACTCAAGTCTAACTACCAGTTTATAAGAGATGTCACAACCAACACATGAGTTGGTAAATGTGAGTATTTCAAATTTTTCTATATTAAAAATAATGTATAAAATGTTTCTTCCTGGACTCGGTAGAATATTTCACATTGCATTTTAAGCAATGCGGCCTTTAAAACATTTTGAATTTTCTGGAAAGACCACCATCCCGAAATATATCTTCACCCAGGTATGTAGCACACTGAACTATAGTGATGAAAACTAGAGACTCCAACCACTGTTCTTTCTGGCCCTCTGTCTGTGGCCACTCCAGAGAGAAGCAGAGAAGTCAAGAGGAAGAGCCTCCACATATAACCTGGGTCTTAGCCTCCACACACTGCTTATTTGACAATTTACAGGGAATAGTTGGTTGAAATCAGCTATGTTATACTCTGGTTCAACATCTTACATGAGTCACTCGGTTTGGTAGTTTAACAGAGTTGACAAGTCTCTTCCTTAGGTCACTGTGGCTGTCATAACACGCTAGCCTAAAGCAGGCTGGGGGAGGGAAGGGTTTGTGTAGTTTACAGGATACAGGGTAACATCAAGAGAAGTCATGACAGGAACTAGAGGCAGGAACTGGAGCAGAGACCATGGAGGAACCATGCTTACTGACTTACACTCCATGGCTTGCTCAGTCTGCCTTTTTATACACTCCAAGGCCACCTGCCCTGGAGTGGCAGCACCCACAGGGGGCTGGACTCTGCCGTCAACCAGTAATCAAGAAAACAGCCCCCTACACATGCTTGCAGACCTATCTGATGGAGGCAGTTTTTCAACTGAGGTTCCTTCTTCCCAGGTAATTTATGTTGCGTTGCTAAGAAATGACCAGCACAACAAACTAGTTAATTATCTACCCAACAAAAAGATCCAGCCCAGTCAGTCAAGCTCGTAGGAAAGTGTCCACATCATTGACTCTTCAGTGCAAGTTCTTTTGAAAGTAAATACTGTTGTTGGCAGCAATTTACATTATTTGATTTTTTAATAGAAATTAATCATTACAGCCTAAATGTACTGCATTTATCGAAAGTCAATGATGATGCTCTTAAAGTCAGTCAACTTTTTTAAAAAGTCAGTCAACTTTTACACTTCCTGTCTACTTTTCTCTTTTGTTCAAGGTCTCTTATCCACTGTAATTCTCCTTCATGGAAACGTTACAGCCAGATGTTCTTAAGTCTGACACTGATATTTACAGTGAAGAAAAGGTTAACAGGGAATGAGTTCCCCATCACCTCTTACCATTAAAATCACCTTCACAGTGGTTGGACAGAGCAGGAACCCCAGCAAAGTGAGAAGCACCCTGGGGTCGATGCTGCTCCCAGGGTTCTCCACTGTTTTGACTGTGATTCAGAGCCACACTCACTTGGAAATGTGGTGAGGAAGAAACTTATCAGACAGCTAAAACTGGGACCAGCTCTTGGAGTGCCCGTGTTTCAAAGGAGGGTGAGGTCTCTTTGTTCTTTAAAGCTGTGCTGGCACAGGGCAAAATAACTCATTCTCCATCCCACTCAGCCCCTTGCCAGGGCAGACAGAGTTGTAGAAATTCAGATGTGCTCCTGTGCCATTACATGTATAGCTCCCTCACATGCTTCCTCGGATCTTTGCTTTGGTCCATTAGGCCTAGTGTTCTGTCTCTGCCAGTGTGAGGGACACAAATGTCTTCAAGATGTCCAGAATTGGGTGGATCCTCATAGCCACACAGTTCCTCTGTCCAGTATCCTTAAAGAGACAGTATCAGCAATTAACTAAGTATTCCGAATTGTCAACAAAACATAAGTTGTCCATTATTGATAAGTTCAAGTTTGTGAACCAGTCAAGGCAGCAGAGAAATGACTGTAGCTGGTCTGGAAGGGTAAAGGAGTCCTGTGATCTTTAACAGGCTGGAGAGTTAGGAAAGGGCTGGAGAAAGACCTCCAGTCCAGTAGTGGGAATGGATACTGTGGAATCAAAATCTTCTATAACAGCCAAGTTAATCTCTCCCCAAGGCTCCTCAAATGTCTCCAGCTCAGATGGGAGAGACCATGAGCAAACAGGGACATTGTTGTTTTCATGCCCGTTCAGTATTGGCCTTGCTGCCGAGTGTTCCGGCAAGCATATCAATTAGTAGCTCCAATTGTGAGGGCATTTTGATGTGTGGGGGTAATTCAAACACCTGTCCACTAGAATCTGGACTGGAGCCACTGAGCGGTTGTCAGATGGTAGCCGTAATGTTCATAGACTCAATCCATAGATCTGTCTCTATGTTGCGTAAAATGCCAAAAAGTTCTATAGCCAGACATCTGGCAACTGGAAGAGTATTTATCTCTTTAGCGCTCTGGCCCTCCAAGTTCTATTTGCGCACACGATGCTGATCTGGGAAAGCAAGCGTGATTTTAAAATGGTTATATCCCTTGTTTCTGTTCACAGAGTCATAGCAACAACTTCTGCCTCCTTGCTGCCTGCCAGTACTGCAGTCCAACCAAGACATAAAGAGAGCGTCCAAGCCTCCGGCTTCGCGGAGCCAGCTCTGCTAGGCTTGCCCTGCGACGCTGTCTGGCCAGACACTTTCAAACAAGCACTCTGCTTCTCCCCAGGTGCGTAAGCCACTTTCACAAAGTCATCCGTGTGTTTGGAGAAGCATTCACTTCAACTTTGGGGGACCAAAGAGGGCTTTACAGGAAATGTACTATAGAGTCCTGACAAGTTCACCCTTTCTCTTGTAGGTAATTTTACTAGAAAGGGACATAAATAAATTAAAGGTAGAGATTATTCCACTGTACATGTTTTTTTATAAATGATAACCTGGAATACAGGCTATGGTGTGCTCCTGAAAATGTTAGTCCTATTGCTTAAATCTGTCCATTTAGCTACCACGTATGCATTTGAGCATGTGTGTACCTCAAAGAAAGTTGTATATGCAAATATTAAGCAATAGTATATTTTATCAGGAAGATTTTGAATTGGGAAATTCAGAGAGGGAGGAAAACCTTAATCAGAGTTCACTTGATTTCTAGTAGGCTTGTTATTTGTGGGGCTTCTGGTATGGTTTTCCTCTAAGTATTACTTTCTCATTTCTTTTTAGCTTCTTATGCATACTTTCTCCTCCCCATCTTGTCCATTTAGGAAGCATCTCTGGCACCAGCAGGCTGTAGACTAATCCTGCTGGGATATCAAGGGTTAAGGGGATTTTCATTACAGATAAAGAGATGTATCAGAAGAGAATCCCCTCAGGTCACATGCAGAGGGAGAGGCCTGATGTTTTGGCTATTTGCCATTAAAGCTCATTAAAAACGACTCCACAGCTATGTCTAATTCTAATGAAAAATTAATGCTAAAACGTTAGGGCTTGGGAATCTTAATAGAGATGGTGACAGAAGGCAAGGCCACCAGGCTCTGTGACTATCCATCCACTCATGTTCTGGGCTCCCAACAACGGGCTTTAACCTACACACCATGCCATAGCCTGTGATGGCCTCTCTGTGTGACCTCGGATGTGCTAAACTACTAGGAAATGAGGGAATTTGGGACAGTAGGTTCATTTTGCACATATAGTAGTTGCTGCCCACCCCAGTTTTGAGACAGGTTCTCATGTAGCCCATGTTAGCCACGATTTTGTCACAAACCTGAGTTTGTTGGACTTCTGATCTTCGTGCCTTCATCTTCCAAATGCTGGGATTATAGGTCTGTATGGTCATGCATGGCATAGCAGGCTAGTTTCCAAAGGAATTCAATAACATAAGCAGAAATTAGCCAAGTCTTTTGTTATCAACCGGGAGACACGTTAGGAAACCAATATTTTTAAGTAGGATTAAAATGGAAGCATTTTCTGGGCCTGTCAATTACATTAGTGGGAGACAGCTTTTAGTTTTTCTATCTTGAAGTTAGTAATTACTATAGTACCGACATGCTTTTGTGAATGCTTAGAAGTTAGAGAGCAACTGTGACATGGGCCTCACCCTATGTAATTCTGCAGTTAGTGGGACTCATATGCAGTGGACAGAGCTCACTTGCAGAGGCCCAAAGCTGAGTTTCTGTTGTATCTCTGTGTGGGTCAGTGTGTGACTTATCTGGCCTTTCCCCCGCCCCCACGACCTGTTCCATCCACTCTCCAGTACCTCCTGTGCACTCACCTACCTCTGGCTGGAGAGAACACTGTTAAGGAAATGGTCAGTCCAGCTTAATGCATAGTCAAATCCCTAAGACAAACAGAGCATGCTCCTCAGACACGGCTGACCAGGCTTTCAGCTGCGCTCTTTCCTTAGGACTTTTCTTCTAAGATGCTGGGGCATGTGGAAGTGATTAACCGTGTAGACTCTCTGGTAATTGGAAAGAGTCCATTTTTGCAAACAAAATCTTTTCAGCTTCCTCTGTCCTTCTGTGTTCTTCCTTGTTCATCAGGGCCACTTGCCCTGATGGCTTTCAAATCTAAAATCTGCAGCTGGACTGAGTCAAGATTTGTTAGTGTTCTCAGAACATGGTGAATTACCCCTGCAGACTTGACCCACAACTGAGCTAGTATTACAGTCAAGGAATGGAATTGATGTGAACATCTAGACTCACCCACCCTATGCCACACTGGAACCGTGGGTGTCTGAACATTCTGAAGATGGAAGTCCTCTCTATCTGGCCAACTCTGAGCTGTTCTCCCGCTCTGCCCCTTCTCCCTATTCTTCTTATCATGCCTCAAGCTAGAAAGGAGTTTCCCAGTCCCTTGACTAACTGTGGAGTTGGCTCTTCTGATACTGGCAGATAAGGGGATGTGGGAAATCTTCTCTCTAGATAGCAGCCTGCTTTACTTTGAATTTCAAAAGCTAAAAGTTACCTGGGTCTCTTCTGCCTTCCTTCAGTCGGTGTTATAATCCACCTCAGAAAGAAGGTTGTCTAAGAAGGTGGTCTGAGAAGGGTTTTGTTTGGGGGAAGGTAGAGAGAAAAGTAGTCATATTTAAAAACCCAGTAACTCTCTTAAATACACACTGACATGGATAACTCACATGCCCATCTGTAACAAAACGTTCGTGTAGCTCTGGGATTTGATTCAGAGATGCACTGAGAAGTGATCAGTATTTTTTCTTCTGTTTTAGAGAGACTTCTGTGTTGTATGAAACTAACCTCTGAGCCAAGCAACTGCATGTTGGGGTGCTCAGCTGTGCCCTTTTGTAAAGAGAGTATCTCATCAGGTCTTGTTGACAGTTTAAACCCCCTCACAGAGGAATGGGGAAGGTATCCAGTTGTTCCCTATAACCTGTTGTATGGAATTCTACCCTAACTGCATGTGGCCTTGGGGAGGAGCTAGAGTATAAATGCCAAGGAAGAGGAGAGGAGGTGGGCTTCATCTATGTGGGTAGAGAAGCCATCATCCCTGCTGGGTAAAGGCTTTCAAATGAAGCCCACTGGTGGAGGAGCACCCACATTCCTATAAGTAACACTCACCTATGTTCTGTAAGGAGTCCCAATAAGCCCATTGGTTTCCTAGAGAGAACTTTGGCAGACTTATTCCTCAGTTTATAATTGGGACCTTAGAAAGATAGGCAGATGTTACTTATGCCTTCCCCTGAGAAGGAATTTTAGCAATAGCCTCTATCTGCAACTTCGTATAGGAAATAAAAGGTCATGGAACATTATAGAAATTCAAGGCAGGGATATCAGGAAGGAATGCAAGAGGCACATGATAGCTTTATGAAGATATAAAACCATGACTTTTTCTGGCACTGTTGTAGTTTGAAGAGAAATGCTACCATAAGCTCATGTCCTTGAATACTTGATCCTAAGCTAGTGGCGCCATTTTTGGAGGGTTGTGGAAATTTTAGGTCCTGGAGCCTTGTTGGATGAAGTGCAGGTGGGCCTTGGGTTTAATAGCCCAGCCTACTTCTTGACTACTGTCTGCTACCTGACACCAGCCTACTTCCTGGCTGCTCTCTGCTTCCTGACACCAGCCTACTTCCTGGCTACTCTCTGCTTCCTGATACCAGCCTACTTCCTGGCTGCTCTCTGCTTCCTGACAATGAACAGGATGTGACTACCACCTCACACTCCGGCCGCCTTCCCTTCTGTGATGGGCTACAGCCCTTGTTAAACCATGAGCCAAAATAAGACCTTCATCCCTTAAGATGCTTCTTGTCAAGTATGTAGCCATGGCAACAGACAAGTAACCAACATAAGCACCAAATGTAGGAGGACACACACTTACACTCACTGACCCAGAAAACTAATGCACATAGGAAATGACAATAGCATTCCTGATGAAGACTTCATGCTTGCTTGTCCCAGAGAAGTGCTGGGCCAAGAGCCCAATCAGTACATTCATCAAATAAGCAAGATGGCCTGCTAAGCAAAGGAGAAAGTGAGCTGAGTGTTTCTGAACTTCACACCAGTGCCCTTTCAACTTATGTATTAGCATAAGGGGTCTTGAAGAAATGGAGAGAATCAACAATGTATAGGGAAATTTGACAATGACTCCATCATGCATTTATTCATTTTTTAGTTTATTGTGACATGTAACTTACATGCAGCAAAATTAGTGAGATTGCTTGTACCCTGTATTCCTTTGTTCATAACATAACGACGTTTGCACACACGCATATCACTGTACTTTGCTCCTATTTGCCTCTCCATCTCCATCTGCTCCACCTCCCACCACTCTCCTTCACTCTCCAAACAGCCCCTGTCTTCTTACAAGTCATATACATCCGTGTATGTGTACCACATATTGTTAAATCTAGATTCTGCACGTGAAAGAAAACATGCATCCTCTCTAAAGAGGAGAATTGTCTTCACTGTGTAATGACAAGGTGTGACTGTGACATGTCTGGAGCTACACAGAGGGTCTCAATTAACGTCTGGACACATCGAGTTGTTAAACTTAAAAATAGTCACACAATTTTAAAACATAAAATGTAGGTTCAAAATTTGGTGTTTTCTTCTGCTATAAAATGTGTCTGTTCTTCATTAATGTGTTGCCTATGTTTTTTAAATGAACCATTTAGAGCATATTGCTTTTATAAAAATATTAGATGAATATGATAATATGAGATGTTATTTAAGTATAGTAATGACTTTCCCTGAGTAGAAAAATGTGTTTTGTATTAACAAAGTAGAATAAAATATTTTAAAAATATGTTCCTCTACTTTTTGAAATTATTTTTGTCTAGTATTATAATATGCATAATATTTTAGCATAGTGGCACATGATTTTTTAAATACTTGTGTTTATATGTGAGTGTGTATGATAAGTATAAATGTATGTTTGTTTGCATATGTATGGATCCATGTGTACTCATATGTGGAGGCCAGAGGTTAACACTGGGTTTTCCTTGATTGATCACCCCCTGACCTATTGAGTCAGGGTCTCATTTGAACCCAGAGCCCACTGATTTGACTATTGTAACTAGCTAAATGGTATAGCTTGCCATGCTCATCCAATACTTACGGGGGTGCTGGGATCTGAATTCTGATCCTCTTGCTTGCAGGACAAGTTTTACCCACTGAGACATGCCCCACTTCCTAGGTGTTCATGTCTTATATCTTATCCTACTTGCACATCAGTACTTACTCTAGCTTACGGGCAGGGTTGAAAGGTGGGTTAACTAACTCTCCATTACCCTCTTCTAACAGAAAGTGTATGGTTTAGACCACATGGCACTAACTAGGGTACCACAGGCCATCTGCTGGCAGCAGGGACCTAATTCTGAGTCAACAATCTCAGGGACACTTATTTCACTGCTCTTACACAAGCCCAAGACCCAGGGAACAGACAGTGTTATAGCCATGGAGCCCATTACCAGAGCGGCCGATTAGACCTTTGTACTATCAAAAATGCTTCCACAACCTTTCCCACAGTCATTTACGTGCAGTGTAGAGGAACTTCTAAACCTTGTGTTACTTTGTGACAGCATAAAGCTGGCCAGGCAGCCATTAGCCCATCATGACACCAGGTGCTCTCTAACCAGGAGATTACTGACAAGATGGATGTAATGACAATGAGAAAAGTGTTAAAGTGTGACTATCTGTCATGTCAGCCACAGTCCACCACCTGGGTGAGTTTGGCTTATTACAGTATCCTCCTTGCAGAATAGCAAACAGAGGCCACACAGCTCAGGGAAACAATCCCATCACTTAAATTTTATTCTTATTTTCAAAATAGACCCAAAGGCTACAGGCACACTCATGTGTCAAGTTTCCAGCAGAGGTGCATTTTGGTGGCAGCCAAAAGCCTCAGCGACAGGGCCTTACAACGGGAAAAGTGACAGGTCCATAACTGTCGCTGCACTAACAGGTGTTGCTAGGATAGAAGCTGGCTTAACAGACCACAGTTTGCCCAGTTCCACGGGACAGCTATAGCCTCAGCTAAGCCACTGGTACTCACTCTGGCCCAATGACTGGATTTGTGCACTCAGCTGTGTATGCTGGCAGTTTCTAAATGGGCTCCTTCTAACCCGAACGGTAGACACCATGATGAATCCAGGTTCTCCGTTTTGACAGCTAGGCCCCAGTGCCTGTGAGATTAAGAGGAAAGACATGTCAGCGAAGGAGGCAAGAATCAGTGATGGACCCTGGAAAAAAGCAGACTTCTCTAGCCTTGTGAATGTAGAGCCCTCTTTGGCAGTTGTGAAGGGGCAGCAAATTGTGGTCGGTGAGAAGGAAGGGCAGCCGAGTCTGCAATCAACAGCTGCTGTTTCGAAAGCTGGGAGGTCAGGCTGGCTCCAGGCCCTAGGGGGACAACATAATTGTTTCTCTTAAGGAGGCTTAGTTTAGTGGGAGATAAAAATGTCAAGAAATCATACAGGTTTCTTGACTTGCTCTGTGTTGAATCCAAGACATGGTGGGTGTAAAGGAAAATGGTAGCCATTTCGATTTTCTGTGTGCCCCTCACCATATCATTCCCCCATTCATTTGTCTATGCACATATACATATGTGCATACACACATTCCCTGTTTTGGAGTGCTTATTAAGTGTGCTCTTTTTTCTTCTTAGCACTAGAACCTTTTTCCTCAAGCCAGGTTCTTCTCACAGCTCCCTTCCTCTTGTTGGAAACACTCTTCTATTCAAACCTGTCTCAGCAATGTCCTCCTGAAGCCAGGCTGCCTCTTCCTCCACAATCTAACTAGCTTTATTTTCTCCTTCTGTCTCCTGTACTTACTAGCCCAGCTTGACCCTTAGGTGGTGGGTGGAGTGCTGTGTACATAATGGTGGTGTTTGCCTTGGAATGGATTAGCTCTCACATTGAGCATTAGTGACCTGGCCTCCCTATCCCCCGTCACTCCTGATCACATCACACCCTCTTTGTTTTTCTACATATCCCTTTTTGATGTGTTAGTAATTAGTTCCATGTGTTCAGAAACTTCATCTTATTTGCTACTAACAAATGAACTCAATGCCTCGATGGAATGCAGCTTTTTAACTTTATACCAGTAAATAGTTAATGAATGAATGACCATTCCCAAATTCAGAAGAGCTTCATCTCCTCCATGGACTTCATGAATTCCCTGTTTCACCTTTGATAGCCCCCCCCTTGGTGTTTCAATAAGAGCTAGGACATAATTCTATCAAAATGCTTATAGGACATACTCTAATGATGACTTCTTGTCACTTGCCACATGTGGTCTGAGAGCCCAGGCAACCACACCTCTCCCGATTGCTTTTGTAAGTGCTTTAGCTCTTTATTGAATGACTCGTTAACTAAATGAATGAATTATGGCACGGTTCAAGAACAGTCAGGACACTTAATCATATGTACTAACTTTATCTATCAGAATAGTCAAAGTAAAAAATACCATCACAAGATAAACGGAAAGTTTATCAATCAATGGGTCAATTTGACTAAAATTATGTTGAATTTAGTTTTGGTGATTTGAATAGGGGACTCACATCTGTTTGGACTTGGTTAGTAACTAGCTTGAGACTCCAAGTGCACTGAATGCTGTGTGGCATCACACACCTTTAACCAGGGCTCTGTGTGTGCCACCCAGAGATGCTCAGACCAATGGTTCCCTTCGGGTTCAGTCATTCGATGTTGTTCTTTGGGTTTTTTTTTTAATCTTTTGGGGAGCCCTAACTCCCAGCTCCCAAGTAAATCACATGAAGGCTTATTTTTAATTGTAAATGCCCGGCCTTAGTTTGGCTTAGCTTCTAGCCAGCTTTTCTTAGCTTAACTTATCCCATCTACCTTTTGCCTCTGGGCTTTTCCCGTTCTCTTATTTCTGCAAATCCTACTCTTACTCTGTGACTTGCTGTGTAGCTGGGTGGCTGACCCCTGGTGTCCTCCTTCTCTGACTGCCTCTCTCTCTTCTCTTTTTTTCTCCTATTTATTCTCTCTGCCTGCCAGCCCCACCTGTTCTTTCTCCTGCCTTGCTATTGGCCATTCAGCTCTTCATTAGACCATCATCTATTTTAGACAGGCACAGTAACACAGCTTCACAGAGTTATACAAATGTAACATAAACAAAAGTAACACACTTAAAATAATATTCCCCCACAATCCAACCATCTGTACAAGGAAGGAAGGACTTGTCAGAGCTGGCATGATGCCCTGGGTCATGTCTGGTCAATAAACAGGACAGAGGCCTGAGTGGCTGTCCACAGCTGGCTAGACCCACAGCTTCCGAGTTTGGTATTCTATCCGGGGCATAGCTGTATTGATTTGACTAGACCACACTAGGTAACCAGAGGGAAGATCTCCCAAGGCAGGTCCTCAAACGTGAGTATGTGCTCTTAAGAAATATATGTTCTTGTTGGGAGGAATAATTAAGTGTACATGTGATTATACTTGAGAGGATTCTATATGAGAAATCGCCCTGAGAGAGGCCCCAAGGGGCTGTAAATTCAGTTCTCAGATGTTTTGTGGGCATCCAGCTAAAGAAGGCATGTGTTGGGTACTGGGAATGTAACGATAAATAAAGCAGCATCCCTGACCAGTAGATTAGTCCCCAGCCTCTCGAGGAAGAGGTATGTAAACATATTGTCATAAAATGAATAATACTTTAAAATTTATTTATCACATTTAGTGTGTGTGCATGCATTTGCGCATATGCGTGGGCACGTGGGTGCCACGCAGCACGTGTGGTGGAGAAAGGACAATTGCAGGAGTCACAGTGTCTTCCCACCATGCTGGCCCCAGGGATTGGCCTCAGGTTGTCAGCCTCAGTGGCAACCACCTTCACTCTTGAGCCATTTTGCAAGCCCTAAATGAGCACAATTAATAAAAATGTCATAGGAGATGAGGTGAGCATTTTCCCCAAATGGAGCTTCATGGTGGCTCCCCGAGGGGACAACCCCAAAGCTGAGCCCTTGTTGATCATGTAGCATTTAGCAGGTACCAAACATTGCTGTGGACTGTATCCATAGATGCTCTTTTATCCTTTTATTATTGGGTGGTGTGTGGATGTATGCTTGCGTGTGTGTGCACCCGTGTGCAGAGTTAGAGGCTGACACCGAGTGTTTTCTTTGATTGCTTCCATAATTTTTTGTGACAAGGTCTCTGTCTGGAATATGGAGCTCACTAATTTGGTGATGATGGTGAGCAAACTGACCCCAAGGATCCTTCTGTCTCGGCCTCTTAGTCCTAGAATTACTGACATGCACCTCCCCACCCAGATTTCAGTATGGATGCCCAGGCCCTCCTCTCATCTCCTCACAGCAATCCTATAAGGTGGTTATTGTTGGTATCTCCATTAGCCAATAAGAAAACCAACACACATATAAATGACCTTTCCAAGGTCACACAAACTGTAAGGGTGGGAATTCAGTCTCATGCCCAGGAAGCTGGTTCTAGGAGCAGGTGGTAAGCTAGTAGAACTCAAAATAAACCTCCCAGAATCTTGGAAGGCAGTTATCTGGAGAAATGTTTTCAATGTTAATAGTAACATTTTTTTGGTTATTTTAAAAAAGTAAACACTTGTAGAAAAATGAATAGAACACTAATAGGAAATTCATAAAAGAGAATTAAATTATTTCCAAGTATGTAGAACTATTTAACCCCACTAACAAGAAACAAAAGGAAAACAAAATCCCTTCTGCACTCACTAAATTGGAAGACATTTCATCTAATTATTGCTATGGCCTTTCCATCAAAAGCCTCAAAAGGTCACTTTTTTTTTTAATTTAGCAAATATACCTTCAGGAAATTATATGAAGAGAATTGAAATTTTTGTTCAAATAAGTCCACCAGCAAGGACATTCACCATGGCACTGCTCACAACTATGTCAAGTAAAAAGCAGTGTAAATACCCAGCAGCAGGGGGTGGGTTGAATAAGTCATGATATTGCCTCACAGGAGACATCCATGCTGTCCTGCACGCCACATTGCAGGATGATATTAAATGGTATCAGAATTTATTTGTGATTAAATGCAATTGAGTTATTAAACGACATGCAAAGCAATTCCCATTTTCATAAAAACTTTTGTAAGTTTAGAAAAAAGTCAACATTACTTGTCTTAATGTGACAATACAGCAGGAAGCTGTTTCAGTCTTCACACTATTGCTTTTACTTATTTGAATTTCCTAGTTTCTGTAAAATTAAAATATCATCATTATATAAGGGAAAATAAAAAATGTTTTCTTTGTTTTTGTCATGTGTATATGTGTGTGTAAGTATGTGTACATAAATGCAGATGCCTACAGAGGCCAGAAGAGAATGTCACATCCCCTGGATCTGCAGTTAGGGGTTCTCTAACATGGATGCTGGGAGGCAAACACGGGTGGTCTATAAGAACAGGATGTGTGCTCTTAGTCACCAAGCTATCTCTTCAGACCCCGCAACGGTTCTTCAGGTGAGTGATTTGTGCAAATAAAGCTGGACAAGATGTCTTGGCGAGAGGATGCAGTGTAACAGGCTAGCTTAGGCACACTGGAGAGGAGACAGCAGTGCGTTTCTGGGGAAAGCTGAGAGGGGGCAGTTCTGCCTGTGTTCGCAGAGCTAAGGAGTTCCGGCTGGCTTCTGTGCATAACGAGTCCCTAACAGGTGTGGAGCAGAAGGCAGATGGAGATGGCCAGAATCCATTCCAGAACCTCACACTGCAGACAGAGAGCAGGAGCCCACAGGGAGCCCAAGGGTAAATGGTGAAGGAAGAGAGGGTGACCAAAACTTAAAAGCAAACAAATCAGCTTTCACCAATAACCTCCTGGAGATTCAGTGAATGGCTAGGGGGTGGCAGAAAAGTGGCCTCAGTCAATGCTTTGGTTTCTCATCAAAACATTTTCACATGGTTTGTAATATTTCCACTAAGGTTTATTGTCTTTAAAACATATTATAAATAAATAAATAAATTATATATATCTATTATTTATAGATTATTTATATATTAATATATAATATATAATAAAGACTAAATTATTTATATATATTATATATATAAATATAAATATATATATATATATATATATATATAAATAGCCACCCCCCCACCTCAATCTGTGTGCACATACACATGCGTATGTCCCAGCCTGAACATTGAGATTAGAGGATAATAACTTGAGGAAGGAGATGCGGGTTTTAGGGATTGAACTCAGGCCATCAGGATTGGCAGCGAGTACCTTTACCTGCTGAGCCATCCCGCTGGCCCCGCACTGAAGCTTCTGACACCAAAAGAGAAATACAATGACTGGCTAAGATGGGGTGTTCTGTGTTTAAACCCCTGAGCTTGAGGGTTTTCTGACATGCAAGATGATGGGTTGAACTTTCCTGAACACGAACCTGGATACTGGAGAGACCATGCAAGCTTTAATCTGGGAGACAAGAAAAGAAGGATGTAAAATATAAGAAAGGTCTAGCTGTGATGAGCAAACAAAGCCTGGGGCAGAAGATCTCCGAGGGAGTCCAGGTTGGCTGAAACACAACGGTGTTACAGGGAAAGTGGTGGCAGATAAATCTGGAGAATGTAGAGCTAGACTAAATAACTTTCTTTGCTTGTTTGTGCGATTGTTTGCTTAATATTATAAGAAATACAGCACTTCCGAGGCCTTTTGGACCCCAGATGTCACGCAGAAGACGCAGTGCTAATAGCATCAGCAGTGGTGTGCCACAAAACAAAAAATATCTACTGCTACCAATTTAAAAACACTTACTATTTGAATATTTTCAACACTTGGAGCCAGGCCTCAGCTTCATCTATGACTCAACAACTTTGCGAGGGTGGCATTATCACTCTCATTTTATAGGTGAGGGAACTAAGGCACAGGAGCATAAATCTGACTAAGATCGTAAACTGCCAAGCAGGAGAAGCTGAAGTCAAACTCTTGGCGGTTCGATTCCAAAGTCTACAGGAGAGATAGAGAAGCTACGGAGTGCAAGGCGTTCCCTGTGTGCTACAGGATGCCATCTGAGGTGTTGCCTGGGAGCAGCTGCTGCCTTGGGGAAACCAAGAAGAATCTAGGCACAGTGGACAGTCTTTTTTACATGCCAGACAGATAGGCTGTGTGTGAGTGGGGGGTGGGAAGAAACTCAGCAGGGTGGGAGAGGAGAAGAGGGGTGCAGGCTGTGACCCACAAGCTAACAATGGATTTGGGTTTTCCTCGGAGGGCAGTGTCACCTGCTAGACTTGAGTGACTTGAGCATCTTGGTTGGCTGATATCTGGATGTCCTTGCCTTCATAGGAATTCACAGTACAAATGGGAGTGTAAGGGATAGAGTCAGGATTCTATGAGTAGAAATAGCTTGGGAAAAGGGTAATGTAGAAATCAATTCTGTGGAAGCAGAGTAACATGATCCTGTAAAAGAGACAACATTCTGGTGGTCAGAGTTTTGGAAAGTCTTATCTGAGAATAAGGCATGACCCACAGATTGAGAACCACTTGACTATAATATCCCCCCCCCCCCCCCCCCCCCCCCCCCCCCCCCCCCCCCCCCGTCTATCTGTCTCTTTCCTAAAATTCTCATTATCCAACCCAGGCACAGGCAGCTGTAAGGTACCTGGGTCAGCTTAAACACGGCATTCTCCTCAGCACCCACAAGTGAGACAGAACCTCTAGAAATGGCTGGAAGGTGAGTCATTGGGCCAGCTTTTATAGATGTGGTCATGTCATCGTGTCATCGGATGCACATCTTCTGAGTCTCCCTCCCTGCACTTGCTGCTCCATTTCGTTTCAGAGGAGGAAACCAAGTCAGAAAGGTCACAAGAACAGCTGGGGAGTAGAGCCAGGATCAAGGCTTTGACTGAGAGGACTCCTGGCCACGTGGAAATGGCCATAGTCCATTGGATTTAAGGTGAAGAGCCTTGACACAAGGGGCCAGTGGGAGGTTTCTACAGAATCCGTGCTGACAGGGATCAAAGGTACATTGGGAACAGAGAGTCGTAGATGGAGCACATTGAAAATCTTGACTTAGAAGGCACAGGCTTAGTCTTGGAGAGCTGTAAGGCAAACTGCACAATTACTATACCCCACCCCCCAAATTATCAGTGCCATCAGAGAGTGGCTTCTAAACAACATTTTGGCCTTGGTTGATTTCCAAAGCCAGGACAGAGAAAGCCCAAGGTGAACCTAGGATGCTATCCTATGCCAGAAAGCAACGAAGTGCTCAAAGATTAATGGGATCATGTCGAAAGGACACAGGGAGCCTGGAGAGCTGACTGGAAAGAGAACATCATTGACTGAATTGGAGACAACTGAGCATAACAATAAATGAGTAAGTAATAAGAAAGAAGTCTTTGAGTCCATGGAAGATGAAGGAAGGAAGAAAGGAAGGAAGGAGAGAGTTAGAAAAAGAGAGAGGGAAGAGAGAGCACATAAGTACAAAAAGAGCAAATGAATAAATAGGCATAGGATAATGATAGAATTAGAAAATGACCACTTGCAGTGGAACAGAAGCATTGCCAGTGTGAGCTAAAACTACTGGGTGGCTGGGGGAGAGGACATTCCCGTACACTTGAGTCACCTTAATTTCCTATTAATTACAAAAATTAAAATGCTTATTTATAATAGCTATACCCTATATCCATCTCAAATACATCTCAAATTTAGCATCACCACCTTAAACAAATGGTCAGTGGGTGTTTCTTTGTGTGGGGTACGGTGGGAAGCCTAGAGCATACAGTATGGTATATGACACTGTGTCATAGCCTTTCCAGGTTTAACTGGTTCTAATGACAAAACCAATTTAGTACAATGAGCCTGAGCTCTTGCAAGGTCTTAAAGATAGAAAATGTGGGGAGGGAGGGATTGTTTTCACTTAAAGGACACTTGAGAGATCTGGCAATCAAACACAACCTGCTTGTTTCCTAGATTTGTGAAGATAATAAATGATCATGTTAAGATAACTGGAGAGATCTGTCCATGAAGTGTAGGTGGAAGATGCTTGAAAAGAATCCTCAGTTGTCTGATTTTGGATCACCATAGAATGAGCCTAGGTGTGTCTTGACTATGATAATGGCCTTGTAGCTGGAAAAAAATCAAGCTTTTATGAGCTAGGATCAGAAGACCAGTGTCCAAACGACTCCTACAGAGCTTTTAGATATACCTGGGTCTGTTTTTGACCAATACATTAAAAAATATATCTGTTATGGTTCTACCAAACAATATAGAAAATTGTTAAAATGATAAACACAGATTTCACTGTTAAGTTATGAAAACGACATTTTCTGACCATTCCCAAGTCTCAAAAAAAAAAAAAAAATCTCAGCTTCTGCCTTCTACAAGAAGGAAATAGTTTATGGGTCAAGATAACGTAAAGCATGATAATAGATAAATTTGATAAAATCATGGAAATTGTTTATACCTGCAATCTCACCCCTACATATTTACCATAATAGCATGAAAACTTAAGTCCATGAAAATCATTTTTTCATTTTATGCACAGTCATTTGAAATTGGACACATACCAAAAGTCCTCCAGTGGGTGACTAGAAGGATTCTGCATGCCCATTCAGTGGGAAATCAATAAGAGTGAACTATGGATAAATACAGCAGGATGGTCAGAGATCAAAAGCGTTATACAAAGTTAATGAAGCCGGACTCCAGGGCTGGGAAGACGGCTCAGTTGGTAAAGTACTTGTGAAGATATGAGGAGTCGAGTTCAGATCCTTAGCACCCACATAAAAACTGTTCGTGTGGCACACACCTGTAACACCTGTGCTGGGAGGAATCAGGGACAGGCTGGACTCTGGAGCTCACTGGAAAACAGCCAAGCCCATTGGTGATCTCTAGGCTCAGTGAGAGCCTCCTTTTTAAAAGAAATGTGTTGGAGAACAACCAAAGAAGACATCTGAGTTTGATCTCTGGCTTCCCCATGCCTTTGCATATGAATACACATATGTACCACACACACACACACACACACACACATGCGCGCATGTACACACACACAGAAACTGGACTTCAAAGTTATTCCCTATATGATTCCATTCTTATTATGATGTTCTTGGAAATATAACACTGCATGACGAAGAACAGAGTGTGAATTTAGCAGCCGCTATCAAGAGAAAGCACAGGGAGACTTAGGGCTGATGGACTGTTTTGAATCCTAATCATGTTACTGGCTGTCTGTGTGTATTAAAAGTCTTAGACATGTTTACTGAAGGGTGAAAATTATTGTAACTTGAAATATAAGGAGAGACTAGAAACAATAACAATAAACACTGTCATTGTTGAATTCTAATTCTAATAAGACATTCAAAGGAAATTCTTAATTTGTTTTAACAAATAGCATATGTTTAAATGATAATAAAATATACCTTTATCACTATCTATAAAAAAATTGATCAACCTATACATTTCTGATTTATGTACTTTTCTGGATGTGCATTTTATTTCACTAAAACTTTAAAACATAAATGAATGATTCATTTGCTTTAGTGTAGATGTACTATTGTACAGGTGAAAACAATGATTGGTTCCATAACATGTTAGCAAGATCTCCTGCTTGGTCCAAGATTAGGACACGATTTCATACAACAGTAATATGCTTTTTTGTTCATCCAAATTTCCTTTACTGTAGGGCAGCATGAAAGAGGTATAATCAACCCCTTCCTAAGTGTCTGACATGAAGATATGGTTGACTCAAGTACTCTGGTCTTTTCAGCTGCTTATCATGTATGGCGTCTATGTGTCAACCAATATTGTTGAGATGGCAACCACCAATTCCCTTCACCCTTTCAAAGTGTTACATTATTATGGTCAGTACCAATAACACTGAAGATATTAGTCTGCTTTAGCAATGGTGCCTGATGATCTGCAGATTCTAGGATAGGCACACATAAACTGTATGTAACATTTATCATATTTTACATTTTTATATGAAGAAAGGAAAGGAAATGTGATTAAATGCCAGGTATTTCATTAAGTGTCAGTTTTATTCAGCTCTCAGCATCTAGCTGAGAGTAGTAACTCCTCTGCATACATGTGGAGATGCTATGGTGACCTTACAAGGTCTTCTAGAAAGTTTGTGGTTTCACTTGGGAGCCAGCCTAAGCTCTGGTGAGAAGAATTATCCAAAGGTTACTATTCTAACTCCATCGCTAGCATCCTAAATCCCACCCCAAGTCTAAGGATGGTCCTCAGGTGAGTTGCCTGTGATGGAGCTGGCAATATCTTTTTCCACGTGATTGGGTCCATAGTGAGGCATGTTCATGTCCCAGGCATGTGGGATATTTTCTTCCCAGGAAGTGATTGATGACATCGGTGGCTTAGCAGAAGCCATTAGTATCAGTGCCATCTCAGCTCAACCTCAGGAGCATCAGACTCCATAAAAATTCCAGTGCATCAAATACTCAGCCTAAATTCTACAAAGTGATGGAAATTTGTCCTCAAGTGACAGCCTCCTTACCACAGAACTTACGTGCTCATGCACTTGGATTTCTTCCATGGACCAATTCCAGCTGTCCTTCCTTTTGATGATTTATTTCAGATACCTTCCAGGCTTTACCTGGGAACTCCACCATGAAAAGACTGAAGGAATTCTAGGGAGTTGTCATGGCAACCCCTAGATATCATCTTCAGAATGGCCCATGGCTGTTGAGTCCAGATTTATCACAATTATATTTCTATATGGAAGACAAGCCCTTCCTAGGCAACCATACCCTAGCAAATGAACCAGATTTGCAGTTATGTGGACCACTCCAACACTCATTGTGCTTGTCACAAGATTTTAATGCATTTGAGTGTTGGTTTATTGGTGGTTCCTTATATTAATACCGGCCTGTGTATGCCTCAAATGCCATCAGAGGAAGCAGCCATCTGACTTTTCACTTCATGAAACAAAGTCAGACTTTATGGTGACATCAATGACAAACTGGTACCAGCTACCATACTCACCTATTGTGGAAAGTGTGTTCTGAGCCCTTACTTTGGAGTCTCACTTGTGTTTCCCTTTGTCTCATGAACCATGCTTGAAACAATGGCTGCACAAAGCCCAGTTACAGAGGACCCACTTCCACGCAGCATGGCCTGGTCCTGCCCAGTGTTCTGTGCCGGGGGTGTTTGTCTAGTACTGCCATTGCGATTTTTATTGCATCTCATGATGTGCACAGATGTGCTTAGTAAGCATCCCAAGAGGTAGAGAGACTCTGTTCAATATCCCTGCTCCCAGATGATGCTGCCTTATAGAATCTCTTTCTGGGCTACCTCCTCTGGGATGCTGTAACCGTGTGAAGTCTCTGGATTTTGGTGTTTTAACAAGGGTTTAATTACTAAGGTAAGTGTATGCACCTGCTAAGGCATTCCTAATTATTTGATAATGGTGCAATCTTTCTCAATACAGCCAGTTTTGTGGTGTAAGCTACACTAATGAAGCACACTGAGAGAACGCATTCCCCCAATGTTAGGAAAGCTTATTTAAATTAAATAAATTTGCAAAGGACTGAATTTTTACTACTGGCCTCAACAATTATGCATCAGTATTTCATGATGTAAACTAGTAAGCACGTGTCAGACTGAAGCAGGCATCCTATGATGCTTGTTTTCAAAGTATCTTTAAAGGACATATTGTTAGTGTCACTTAAAACTTTTTATCTTTTTTTGATTCCTCCACATACTCCACCTCATCTTAACATAATTGTTAAAAAATAAACAAGAAAACAGAAAAAGAATTTTAGCTTATCTTTTTTATTTTCATTTGGCAGTACTGAAGGCTTCTCCCCCTTTCTTTCCACCTGACTCTTCCCATGCCACATGTGGTCTACAGTGAGTAAGTAATAGGATTGTTGCTGTACCATCTGCAAGGGAGCACCTTGCTTTGCAGCCTCTCTGGAAACTTGCTGATGGCGGGCAATTGCAGTAAGTCAGGGTTGATGCTACATCCAAGTGTTTCAAACTTTGTTGTTTGGGACTAAAAAAGAAAAATGTTTCAACAGGCAGATGGTTTTGGAATCACTGTTGGGAACTATGCTGAGGAAGCACCCGGCCATTTCTCAAGCACACACGTTCATTTTGGTACATGGACAAAAATGGACAGATCTAAACAGGTTCCCTGTTTTTTGTTTCTCCCAAACTATTTGAATGAATCAGCTAGGTTCAACAGAAAGCTGCCATTAGCACAGCTGTTCAAGTTGATATGAATGAACTTCTTTAACTATGGAATTATCCTGAAATTTTGTGAAAACCAAATTGATTGTTTTATTTTTAAGGTATTGTGCCTGTAATTCAGTTAGGAGAGTGTTTGCCTATATTCCTGAACTCCAGTACTGCATAAACTGGCATGGTGCAGGACATCTATTACCCCAACACTGAATTCGTAGGGGCAGAAGGATCATGAGTTCAAGGTTATCTTCAGCTATATGGTCAGTCAGAGGCCATCCTGGGGTATAAACCTCGGTCTCAATTTTTTTTTTCTATAAAATAGAAAATTACCTTAAGTATCAATTATGGCTATCATTTTCAAGTATTTTATAAATGGAGACAGGACAAATGAGAACACATGAATTAAAAACTTTAGCAAACAAGGACTGAGGGAGTAGTGGCATGTTCGGTGTGGTCAGGACTCAGTGTTGGAGCCGATCAAGAGCAGCCTGTTCCAGGGGCCACTGCCTTATCAGCCACTGGTTGCCCTGGAACTCAGGCCCACACTAGTCTAGATTACACTACCCCTGCTTTGTCGCTGGCCACAGAGGCTGGAGAATGTCCCACCTGGGGAGCACAGGCATGGGGGTGGGCTGCAGCAGAAATAAAACTTGCAGCTGCAGGCAAATCAGAAGGCAGAGGGGGCCTCCCAGCTGATTCCTCAGCATCCTAGAGATTTCTGTTAGTAATGTGGCTTGGGGCATGGACTGCTGATAATTACTGCTAGCTGGAATAATTAATAAGAATAATTGCTCAGTATGGAAAGGGAAAGGGAAGCTCTGGGAGCAGGAAGAAGCAGGCCAGAGGAGTGGGAGACTCCCAGAACGCATTGATAGAGACTGGAAGTTTAGCGGCAAGCATCTTGACAATCCAGTACTTGTATGGATGCCAAGGGCAAAAGTTAAGAGATACTGAGCATGGCCAATTCAACAATCTGATCTTGGAAGGCAGTGGAGAAGCAGCCTGTTGTGGCTTCAGTGAGGAGTAATTTCCTTTGGAATAATAGGTGGGTGTTTCAGCCAATAAAAGAAATATTATCATGTGTAAAGAGTTAATAAGTGGGCTTCAACGAGCAGCGAAGTGTGCATCTGGTGGAAGCCCAGTGGAGATGGCAGCTACGGGGAGAGGTAAAGAATGATGCTCACTTCAGGGTTCAGGAGAGTTTATCCCAGCTTGAGGAGAAGCATCTGCTGGCAGCCAAGCATTGGTGTAAAATAACCGCAATTTTCATGTAATAGGATGAATTTTCTCCACACTATTCAGAGTTGCCAGCACACTGCTCAACACTGCGGCTTTTTGTATATTACACTTAAATGTCCCCTCAAAGGTGGGACAAGCATACACTTAGAGGAACTTTGAGAAGTGAAGAGACTAGATGGGAAAGCTTATGTGTACACAACACATGGAATCTGGCGAGCTTATGCAGTGACCTGCAGTGTGAGAGGCCTATGCCAAGTCCTGGGTGTTCACTGTGACTCTGCTAAAGACTGGGCACTCACACAATATTGCATTGTGAGATAAGAGAAACCCACGAGGGTTAGAAGGGATTATGTCTCATTCTCATTGACCTGTGAGAATCATGAAGACCAATTAAATCCAAAATAATAGATTTGTCAAATATCTGTACCCGGTGTTTGACGTTGAGCCTTGACTCTTCATGCAAAATGCCCTCAGCCCCCTCTCCACTTCTGTAATACAAAGGGTTATAATTGTAAGGCAAGAGGAAGAGGCTCTCAAATAGCCTATTGTGAGCATTTGGTGGTGGGCCCTTCCAAGGTCCTACTTCTGGTCATCATGGGATGACATTCTTTCATTGAATTCTTACACACTTGGGACACCAGCCAAGCTTGGTGAGTGGCTAGTATGTTCTAGGGACAGTGGTAGCACATGCTGGTGTGAGCTTTATTGTGTTCCTGTGACACTGGAGAATTCCAAAGAGCAGAGTGCTAAGCGAACAACATCTTAAAAAAAAAAAAAAAAAACTTTTTATTGACTCTTTGTGAGTTTCATATCATGCACCCTAATCCCACTCATCTCCCTGTCCCTCCACAACCACTCTCCACCCTTGGAACCTCCTCCTTCCCCCAAATAAAAATGATTAAAAATAAGAAATAAAGGTGAAAATTAAAAAAAAACAAAAACAAACAAACGAATAACAACAACAACAACAACAAAGCCACATCTCATCATGGAAGCTTTGGTGTGTCATGGCGTGTCATCTAGTCTATCTCTTTACCCAAACAGCTTTACTTACAAGTGTTCATTGCAATGAGTCATTAGTCTGTTTCAAGGTCTCCAGCTTCTGCTACACCATCAATACTGCATCCCCAATGGGAATCCTCTCAGATACCCCCTTGTTACCACAAGTCATGGAGGTTTGCTTTGGTTCTGCAGGTTGGCCCCCCACATGCACTTCATGAATGGGGTAGATGTTGGTGTGAGACGCCTCAAAGCCCTGGATCTGGGACTGGGTGGTACCTGAGTTGGTGAGCCTGCCGACTCTCGTTCCTGCCAGCACCACCAGGACCAGCTCTCCTATTTTGCCTAAATGAGGCGTGGGACCAGCTCTCCTGCCTGCTGTAGCTGGCAGAGAGCAGGACCGACACTCCTGCACCCACACCATCAGGGCCTTCTCTCCATCACTGCCCCAGTGAGAAGCAGAACTAGCTCACCTGGGTGCCTGTGCTGGCAAGAGGTGGGACCAGCTCTCCTGCTCTCATGCCCTCAGGGCTGGCTCTCCTGTGCCCACGCCACACGGGCCAGCTATACCACATTGCTCACATGAGGTGCAGGGCCCACTCCCAGATGCTGCAATTGGCAAGGAGCAGGGCCAGCTCTCTCACACAGTAAAGGGTGGGGCCAGCTCTCCCACGTGCCCAGGCAGGGGGCAGGGCCAGCTGTCCCATGTGCCACAGGCAATAAGGGGTGTTGCCATCTCTCTAGTGCCCACTCCATCAGGGCCAGCTCTATTGTACTGCCCAGGTGAGGTGTGGGGTCCTCTCTCCCAAGTGCTGTAGCCAGTGAAGGGTGGGGCTAGCTCTCCCCTGCTCACACCCTCTGGGCTGCCTCATCTGCACCCATACCACCAGGGCTAGCTCTACCGTGCTGCCCAGGCAAGAGTCAGGGCCAGCTCTCCAGAGTGCTGCGGCTGGTAAGGGGTGGGGCTAGCTCTGCATAGCCCTGGAACGTCAACATGGCCCAGGAGGAAGCCTAGACCAGGGACATACCCATGGCCTTCGGTAGTAGCACGCGCCACCGATGTCAACTCAAACCCCTAGTGCTTCATGGTCATGGACCCAGACATGGCTCTCAGTGGCAGCGTGGTCCAGGGCATCTCCATGGCCTCAGGTGGCTGCTCAGACTACTCATATCAGGCAGTTCTTCGCCACCCTCACATCGCAGTACACAAACACTTCTGCGTGTCTTCTCTCCCATCTCTCCAGCACTTACTTGCTCATCATCCACGTGGCTGCAGGCAGGGGACTCTCCTGTGTCAATCACACCTGGCCCGAGCTGTGTGACTGCAAACTGAGGCGTCTTGGGTGTCGTCTGCCTGCCTGTCCTCCACGACTGTGAGCGAGGGCCTCTCCAGTGTCTCTCATGCCCAGCTGCACCACGTGGTTGCAGATGGGGGCACCTCAGGCATCCTCTACCCATCTGGTTGTATTCTACACGCCCAGGCCCAGCAGTGCTGATCAGGTCCCAACGCCGACCATGCCTTTTTAAAGGTTCTGAAAGACAGCCAAGTGGAAAACATCTGGATTTAGACTGGGGGTGAGGCAAGATAATGCCTCCAGATGACAGAATGGCTAGAAAGAACTATAGAAAGGTCTAATTCTAACCATGTGTCTTTAGGAAACACTCTCCACTCTCCCTGAATGTGGTGTTCTTGGTTATGGCAGTACACCTGATCAGTCCTGTGTGCACTCTTCCTGGCTATGGCATTCATTCCTGTGTGCACCCTTCCTGGCTATGGCATTCATTCCCATGTGCACCCTTTCTGGCTATGACATTGCACCTGATCAGTCCTGCGTGCACCTTTCCTGGTTATGGCATTCATTCCTATGTGCACCCTTCTTGGCTATGGCACACATTCCTGTGTGCACCCTTCCTGGCTATGGCATTCATTCCTGTGTGCACCCTTCCTGGCTATGACATTCATTCCTGTGTGCACCCTTCCTGGCTATGGCATTCCTTCCTGCACCCTTCCTGGCTATGGCATTGCATCTGAGCAATTCTGTGTGCACCCTTCCTCTTGAATCTAGTCTTCTGGCTGATGATCTTGGGAAGGGTGGAATTTAGCAACACTGTTCAGTTGGTGCTTGTCCCTAAGTATGACAGGGTTAACTGAATCCAAAGGTAACCCTAGGTATACCTCAGAATTTAAGGAGATCCTTTAAGCTAAAAATGCAAAAGGAGTTGGGGGTACAGTGATGGCCATGAGGTCCTGAATTTAAGTTTTTGGCTATATCACCAAAACCACAAAATAAATCAATCACTGTTTCTCTCTCAGCTTTCAAATATGATGGCTGACAGAGGAGGAGCAAGTTTTTGACATATGGATTTGAATTGGAGGATGTCTACCTGAGGACTTAGGAAGCCGGTGGTGGTGGGAAGGCCAGAATCCAAGTTTGGAGACCCTGTGACTAATCCTTGAGGCGAAGAGAAGAATGTTTGTGGTGCGTTTGCCATCCTGTCCAGTTGTACAACACCGAGAACAGTTGGCTAAATACTTCAATTTATGCAGAAAGAATGAAAGCCTGATAGCAAGACACAGCAGCAAGTTCCAGGGCTTTATAGTCAGATACATGTGGGACAGAGTCCAGGATTCTTACCTCACCAGAGTGACCTTGGACAAAACCTTCACCTACACATAATCTGGGCAGCGGCACTTAGATGACAGGATTAGTGTCAGAATTAAAGCAGAAAATGCAATGTGCCTGGCCTATGGACTGGCACCCAGAGCTGTTACGTTAGATACCAATGCCTTTGCTTTCTTTAGACATTTGACCTGTGACTTCTGCTTTACCTATCACTCATCCTGGCATATCTGTAAGTAATTAAATAATATGTAGTTCCAATGGGTCTGAGGATGGTCCCTGGCTGCACCGCCTTATAAAGCATGGTGTCATCTCTCTTTTCTGGTTACAGCAGCGACATCTCTTGTTTCAGCAGTGTGGTGTCCGGGTTCAGTCAAGGAATAGTTAGTGAGTGTCTCCAAGGTGTCAAGAAGTGTGTCTGAGTCCACCACAACCTCATCTCTGTCATCTCCAGGTACCAAAACTAAAGCTGTGTTGGAGAGTAATACATGGATATCAGTCCCCTGGCCCCACACTTTGGAGTGGTGGCTTCCATGATGCTGCAGAGGGACTAACACTCATAAAGACTTAGGAAAAGAAGATGAACATGAGCTGGATGAAATCTTTTATTCTTTAATCTTTAAGAGTTATGACATATGCAGTCCCTGACTAAAATTGGTTTAAGTGGCTTTTTTTAATGTTAAGTTGTTTAGCTTTCATAACGAGTCAAGAAATCAGAACTCATCCTCCTTCTTTGGAGGTGATGGAGCTCAAGGATTATGAGACAATGGTGTCTAGTCTATCTGTCAATGCTAGTAAGTGGTTGAGTCACTGAGCTCTTGACCTCTATGATGTGCAATCATGTCACCCTCTACATCCACCCTCTCATGCCATCTACAAAGCAAGACAGGTGGACTGCATATTCCTCTCTACCTATGAATGAACCTGCTCTGCTTCTCTTCAACGAATTGCCTCTGCTTCAGGCTGCATTTAGTGTTGGCTTTCTTCTAATTTCATCTCTATTGGAATGTTAGATTGAGATCCAAGAGTGCTGCTACCTCTGTTTTAGAGTATCCTGGAGATGGCCTAGACATTATCTTTGCTAAGACTCTGATCTAGGTGGTTGCCTTATCTTACTTTTCAGTAAGAAGTCCCAAGACGACTGCATTAAGTTTTTGAAAT
Source organism: Peromyscus eremicus (assembly GCF_949786415.1). Lineage (NCBI taxonomy): Eukaryota > Metazoa > Chordata > Mammalia > Rodentia > Cricetidae > Peromyscus > Peromyscus eremicus. The sequence continues at coordinate 4,655,782 of NC_081435.1, forward strand.
CTCAAGAGACAGATGGAACCAAAAGAAACCCTTTGTTAATTTGCGAAGAGAGTCTTTTATTTAGCTGGGTCTGAGTCCAAGATGGTCTCAAGCAATGCACTGGCAGCACCCAGTCCTTCGAGACTAGTAGAGGAGGGACTGTGAGCTTCCTGGACGCCTTTGGGTACATTCCACCCCTGAGTGGAGTTGCAGGCAATCTGAAGTCCCAAGGGAACTAGTTCCCAAATATAAGTTTTGAACTTGTTTACCTTCAGCTTGGAGCCATTCCCTGTGGACCCTGCCATTGGCATTCAATCCAGCCTCATCTTCTGCTGCGCTATGCCTTTTCCCAGCTAGGCTGAAGGCGATTTTATTCCCTAAATGCTGCAAAATGGAGCCAAATTGTCCTTGTCCCAAAGGAGCAAACAGAGCACTAGCAGGGGGTGGAGGCTTTCAAATGTCCTCTCCCCATATTCCTTAGGGACAAAGCCACATCAGAAGGGACCAGCCCTTTAGCCTTCTTGTCTCTCGACTCAGCTGACTGGCTCAGACCAAATAGACTTTGCTATCTCCGTGGCTGTAGATCTTTCTTTCTTCATTTCTTTTGGTTGACCTTGAGAGCCTTTTCCCTTTTTAGGATGAAGTTCAACTCCACAGAAACAGAACGAGCAGGGTGAAGTTTTATATTTAGGCTCCTAATGTCTGCCTTACTGACTTCATTACTTTGGTGCCTAGGAAAGTCGGTGTGCACTGAGCCAATGGAGTGAGAAGACAGCGTGTACTGGGGCAGAGGAAACACACTTTCTCTACCCAGTAAGACAGACACTCAATTACTTAGCTGCTCAAAAAATAGCTCCCTCTATTGTCCTGTCTTGTCATTTGGGAATAAGTCAGTGAGTCTCAGCAATACTTTTAAAAGTTTTTCTGAAAGATCTGAGAAACTAGCAGCTATCATTATAGGGTGAGGTCGCAGAAAGGAGTGATGTACAGCGTGGGCATGAAGTTACAGTTTCCACTTTACAGCTTCTGCTGTTCACAGAGCAAAGGAGAAATCCTTTTACCATTTAGAATCTTAATTTTCCTGTCTTTATAAAGGAAGGATTGGACCAGATGACCTTTGGCCAAATGTGTGGGGATGTTAAAAGACACAGGGGCAAGTCAAGCCAGCTAGAAGCAGCTTCAGTAGATAATGAGAAGTCCAAAGTTAAATGGTTTTAGTTTCATTTATGCTTCTGTGATAAAATATCCCAACAGAAAAGCATTTTAGGGGAGAAAGAGTTTACTTTCCCTCACGAGTTTTGGTTAGAGCCCATCACCTCAGGGAAGGCACAGCTGTAGGAACCAGAAGCTCCTAGTCTTGTCCTATCTACAGTCAAGACCAGAGATAAGAAATTCATGAATGCTTACTTGCTTGCTTGCTTCCTCTACTCTTATACAGCCCAGGACTCAAATCTAGGGAATGGTGCCTCCCATAGTGGCCTGAGTCATCCCACATCAATTAACGTAATCGTCAAGACAATCCCTCACAGACATGCTCAGAGGCCAATGTAGCTCCAGTCCCACACAGCCCCACAGTCCCACAGCTGCTTATAAAATAATCACTCAAAGACTTATATTAATTATAAACAATGGCTTAAATTTCTTCCTAGCTAGCTCTATCATCTTAAATCAACCCATTTCTATTAATCTATATTTTGTCACACGGCTATGGTGTTACTAGTCTGCTAGAATGTTGCTCCTTGGGCAGTGAGCTGGCATCTCTCCTCACTCTGATTTTCTCTTTCCTGTCTTTCTCCTTGGATTTCCCACCTGCCTCTACGATGCCTTGCTATACGCCAAAGCAGCTTATTTATTAACCAATGAGAACAACATATATTCACAGCATACAGAAAGACATCCTACAGCATTTCCCCTTTTCTGTCTAATCAAAAAGGAAGATTTTAAATTTAACATAGTAAAATTACTTATAACAAAACAGTTATCAAGCAAGAATTACAGTCACAATATCTAGTCTGTTTGTATTTGGCAAAATTAGAAAATATTCTATCATTTATCCTACTTTTGTGAGTCTAAAGTTTTATATCTAATTTATCTCTTATCATGACTAAGGAAAATCATAACTATCTAGTCTTCATCTCCATCAAAGACCCCAGAAGGATATAATATTACCTAAGTAAAGAGAAAGTGCATTGTAAGCAATTTCCAAAGTTCAAATTTCTGAACAGTCACCTAAAGTTTCATTGCAATGTTGGGGCATCCATCTTCAGCTTATAGACCTAGAGTCTCTCAGTCACTTCTTCCTGTGTTCTGCAGAATTGTCTGGCAGTCTTCTTTGTCAAGCAGGAACCTGAAGGACCATCTTGTCTTGTTTTGGCAAAATTCAGTGATCATTTTCCCTTGGGCCCTGAATGTCCAGTTTATACAACATATTATCAAGCAGTCTAGGCAAGAGCAGTTTCTTGCCCAAATGGTTAACTTTTGCCATAAAGAAAGAAAACTCCACATGGCGTTTCTTCGATGTCCATCATCTTCTTTGAAGTAATTGGTGCTGTTAGGAGCAGACATGTCTCACTGTCCAGAAAAGTCTAAGTTCTTAAAAACATTTTAAATGTCATATTCTGTAGGTCTTTGAAGTGTTTGAAGATTACCTATCTATCTGAAATATATCTCAGCATATCTAGAAAACCTAATTAACATGACTGTAAGTTTGACTATTATAGATGACCATTAATTTGTATTTTTAATTATATATTACATTTTTATATGACCTGCATAAGCATAATACCATAAAAAAGAATAGAAATATACATACAGTATAACAAAGTTAACTTTAAATTTTTATCAATAAACTAAAATCCATAGCAATGGAAAACATTTCAAATAAGTTGTTGCTCTTTAAATGTACCTTCAATAATCTATCATTTATACTTTCATATCTATCTTCAGAAAGAGATTGCATTTATAATCAACCCCCCTTTAAATAAAAATAAACATTCATCAAATTATTTTGGGTATTTTGGGAATTTGGGTGTAGCTTCTCATACTGTTTCCTGCTGGTTGGGAGCACTGGCAATTTTATGGGGATTCTGAGAAAATTAAGAATTATAGTTAAATTTTGGCTTTAGTAGTCTGTGAGGCTGTATTGACCTTTCAGGGGGTCTTGGTTGATCAAATCATATTAGCGTGGAAGTAATCCATAGGTTCTCATCTGTGGAAACAAAAGCAGAACCTCTTTTCCAAAGCAACGCATCCTTAGACATAAATTTTAAAGTCAAGATAACTTTAGAATACTGGTTTAACTGAGTAGCCTTTACAATCAAATGTGTCTCTCCAGTTAAAAATCCCAAAGACAGTATAATAATCTGTAGTATCCAGATTCTTTGTGTAATTTTCATCTTTATGTGGCTTAACTTTTATATTATTCTGTAGCTGGAAGATTTCCTGTGTCCCAGTGGTTGGGACAAATCTCTCCCACTCATGTCCCCCAAATAAACACAGATGCTTATATTAATTATGAACTGTATGGTCATGGCTCAAGCCTTTTGCTAGCTAGCTCTTATATCTTAAATTAGCCCATAATTATTAATCTATATATTGCCACATGTTCTGTGGCTTTACCTGCGTCCCATTAAATGTTGCTCCTTGAGCGGCTGGCTGGTGTCTCTCTATTGGCCTTTATCCTGTCTCTCTTTTGGAATTTCCCTCCTCCTCTAAGCTGCCTTGCCATAGGCCAAAGTCTTTATTTATCAACCAATCAGAGCAACACATATTCGCAGCATATAGAAAGACATTCCCCCATCATTATTCTTATTTTCTCTTTAAAGACTTTATGTTTTAAAGCTATTTTTTATGTAACTGTATATATTCCTTTTTTCTGTCTTCCAAGCCTATGTATGTTTTTACATACGTTGTAAATTGTTTAGAGTTTTATTCCATCTGAATCTGTCTTATTGTGAATCTGTAATCATTTTTTTGACCATTGATTTAAACTGCAGTGTGGCTAGGACTGAAGTCGCAGCCCTGGCTGCTGGCTCTGCCCACCTCAGCTTCCCAACATGGCGAAGGTACCTTTACTGCCAGCTCTGGAGGAGTCATGCTCACTGCCCGACTCCAGGAAGCAGTGGGTCTATGCCTCCATCAAGCAGTGTGTAGCCCAGAAACCTCTTTATTATTATTTTTTCTCTGTACTTCCAAAAGCTAAATCCAACACACAGCATGCTGTGTGGCTTGGAGACACTACTGTGCACTGTGGCAGGAATCTACCATGCTGGTTAGCTTATGGTGGCCGGCCACCAGCTCCATCTCACAGGTAGCTATTGGGAGATGAGTCTCTGTGCTGCTACTGGCATGAGACTGTGAGACTAGGAAGCCCAGTTTGGCTCTGTTTCTGTGCATTCAAAATCTTTAGGCTTTTTCAGGTTTGTGTGGATCAATGCCCAATGGTAAGAGCTAAATGTAACACAAATCTTAAAAGGTCTTATTAATAAAAAAACCCAAACAAACCCGGAGCTAGATATTGGGGTGAAAGCTGAAAGATCAGAGAAACAGAACAAGCCAGCCAGGTTCTTACCTGTATGAAATCCTCAGTCTCAAGAGCAAGACTTCCTGTTTACTCACGCCTTATATACTTTTCTGTGCCCTGCCATCTTACTTCCTTCCTAGTGCTGGGATTAAAGGTGTGTGTGCTTCCCAAATACTTAATAGTAGCAAAAGCCGACTATTTAGTGGCTGACTTTGTACTCTGGGCCCCAGACAAGCTTTATTGGGGTATACAAAAAAGAGGAAATGTGGTAATATATTGTGTACCCCAATATATTGTGGACCCTAATAAACTTATCTGGGGATTGGAGAACAGAGTCAGCCACTAGATTAGACATAGAAGCCAGACAGTGGTGGCACACACCTTTAATCCTATCACTCTGGAGGCAGAGATCCCTCTGGATCTCTGTGAGTTCAAGGCCACACTAAGAACAGAGTCAGACAGTGGTGGCACTCACCTCTAATCCCAGCACTTGAGATATTATGCCTTTGCTTGGAAAAGACACACACTTTTAATCCCAGGAAGTAATACAGCAGGACACAGAAAGGTACATAAGGCATGAGGAAACAGGAACTTATGCTCTCTAGACTGAGGATTTCAAAGAGGTGAGTTAGTGGCAACAGCAGTTCAACTGAGACCCTCAGGGGTGAGGATTCAGAGGCTTTCGTTTTGAGGATTCATGGAAACAGGGTCGACTGAGGAATTGGCAAGGTGAGGTTGGCTGTGGCTTATTCTCTTTCTCTGATTTTTAAGTTTTCACCCCAGTATCTGGTTCTGGGTTATATTATTATTATTATTATTATTATTATTACTATTATTATTAAGACCTTTTAAGATTCATGTTACAGGCCAACCCAATCCAGACAGTCTCTTACTGTGACTTCATTTAGAATGATTCTAGGTTGTGTCAAGTTGACAGTTTAACTGACCATCGCCGATGGGCCCAGGGATAGTTGGTTAAACTACAGCTTCGGCGAATAAGATTTTCTCCTCTTTGCTCATTTTCTTCTCCACCATGTATGCATTCTTCCATGGCCCCATATGACTGTCATGGGAATCATACAAAGGTGACAATAATCTGGAAGGAAATGCAAAGGCCCCCTATCTTATATGCCACCTTGAGAAAACCAACAGACATCCGTCATGTCTAATCTGAGAGGATTGCATTGCAAGTTCTTTGTTCAGATCCCAAACGACATAGACCATTAAGATGAGGTTCTCCTCCATGGTTGGGGAAGGGTGCTCAGCCTTCTTTCCAGCAAAGGTGAGACCACTCCAGAGGTCAATGACATGGGTTGTCCCATGCAGGCAAGGACAAGTAGATAACAGTGGTTGGCTGGGAGTCACTGACCCAGTCCCATGTAGTCACAGGAGAATAAGAAAGTGACGAGGGAAGGTGAATAACAGCAAAGAAGGGTGGGTGACAACGGAAAGAGCAAATGCCATGTGAGAAGTTCCAGAAGGAAGGGTTGTCACATGCCACCAAGGCAAATGACAGCAATTCCAGATCTCCACTGTTAACCTTGGGTTCAACTTTCCAGTTGCTTCTAACTGGTCTCCTTAGGATCATGTCAGTTGTTCCACCTTCTGCACAGGGGCTGGAGAGGTAGTTCCACACCATCCAAGTGAGTTAGACCTGCCCCCTCTCCTCTCCCCTCCTCTCCTCTCCCCTCCCTTCCTCCCCTGTTCTCCCCTCCCTTGTTCTTCTCTGCCCCGCCCTCTTTGTCTCTCCTCTCCCTCTCCCCTCTCCCCTCTCTCTCTTTCTTCTCCTGCTTGTCCCCTTCTCCACTCCTCTTCCTTTCCATTCCCACCTTCTATCTCTTAGACCAGGCTTGCAGTGCAGCCCAGCTTGGCATCAAACTTTCGATCCTTCAGCCTCCCAAGCGCTGGAATCACAGCTGGAATTTGTATTTCTCCAATCAGTTGGATTTGAGTTAGATATCATCATTGTTTTCTTCCTTTCTCAAGTCTAAAGTAGATCTACACTTGGTATATACTGAGACTATTAATAACAAGAATTGGGCAAAGAAGGCTGCCTATTTCCTCCCCTCCCTCCCTCCCTCCCTCTCTTTCTTCCTCCCTCCTTCTTTCCCTTCCTTTCTTTCTTCCTTCTTTTCTTTCTCCAGGGCAGCTGCCAATTTGCCAGTTCTGCTCAGTGCACAGCACAGCAGGGCCTGAGGAAGTCATGTCCTGCATTCGGACTTTAAATAAGCAACTTCCAGGGACAAAGAAAAAGCAGAAAACAGTTTCAGAAGAGGAATGACATCCTGTGGAGGGAGGGACTCACAGGCTACTTGGGCTACAGAGCTCACAAAGTAAACAAAAATAAAGATAAAATAGATCACAACCAGAAACGAAAAGAGAAATAAGAATAGCTGAAGCCAGTGAGATGTCAAAAAATACAGTTATTTGGAAACAATGGTATCACTAAATATGTAAAAGGAAGAATGTTAGATGAAACACAGTAAGATAATGCCAGAGAAGATGCCTCCCAGGGGCTGGCTTGCTGGTGGAGTGCTTGCCTAGCACACCAAGGCCCTGGCTCCAATCCCCAGCACAGAGAAGAGGGGAGGGAGCAGAGGAGGGAAGGGTGTGTGCAAACAGGAGACACGAGGAAAGTTAGTAAGAAGTCCCCTTCCAGAAAGCATGTGAACACACAGGCTCTCCGCTCTGCGGTGGCATGTCTGGGTCACTCAGCTAGGAGGTGAGCCCTTGATGGATGATGGAGTGCTAAAAAACAGAAGAGGAGGGCACTTGACTTTGGCCCATTTGCTCTACGGGGAGCCTCGGGTCACACACAGTTAAGGCACAGAGAGGAACGCAGGAAACATTCTAATGAGAATTCAATTAATTCAAGGAATCTCAGAAACCAGGTGTGAACTCTGCCGGATATTAAAAGATCTCTAAGAGGAGTTTTGTAGCGCATCAGATCAATTTTCAAGGAACCGGCAAATTGGCAGCTGCCCTGGAGTAGCCTAGACCTTTCTCTGACTAAGCCAAATAGTTTAAATTGTTTTAACTGGGGAGCTCTGACTAGGCTAAGGTAGTGAGGTGCTCACACAGCCACCAGCTCCTGGTATGTGGGTATGTGTCCCCCCCGTCCCCGGAAGCTGGACAAACACCTGTCACCCTCCGAGGAGATATTTCCAGCAGGTGGCAGGGCTCAGGATCAGAGCGGTTTCCTGTAGGTATTGGTCTGGGGATGGTAAAATTATGTGTGACAGTCTAATACTGGGGCTAAGAGCAGCAGGGGCTTAATACCCAGGAGGCATGGGCTGAAAACACCAGAACAATGTCCTGCAGAAGAGAAGTGCTGAGTGGGGACCCCGCAGGGGCCACTCAGAGGGCCTTTAAGGACTTTATGTCCGCATGATTAGACAAGATGAAGGGGCCAGCTGCAAACTTTAATTTCCTGATGACACAAAGGAGCCATGAACAATATATAGATAGGATTTGAATTTGTAATAAGCAGTAGCTTAATCCACAGCACAGGATAGTCTGAGTAGACAAAAAAACGCCCTCGTGAGGGAAGTTCTTAGGGCCCATTCAGACCCACTCTTTTACTGACACACTTACTTGAAGCAGTTTCTCTTGGAAAAACTCCTAGGTTAGGTGTGGGAAAGAATGTGCACATTGGCTGGAGAACCCCGACGTCCTCACAGCCCCACTGTTCCTAAGCAAGAAGACAAGCAGCACTTGACTAAACCGGCCTGGGATGCACCTGGCCAGAAGAAAGTTCTAGAAGAATGGAATGAGTGCATTTATCCACTGAGAATATTTTGCCAGACACCAACCTTTTGTTACTGAACTCTTAATCTTAAGTCAGGGAGATAATATTTTTTAAATGATGCTTTCTTCAGTTTTATCAGATAAAAATATAGAGGTGGGCTTTTGTGATTGTTTTGTTTTTCAATTGGGATTGGGATTAAATTAGCCTTTGGAAAAATCAAGTTTCAACCTTCATCTTTTTTTCTTTCTCTTTTCTGCAATAATCATCTTGAAATGCTAAGGTGAGTAATTAAAAAATTAATAAGTTTAGGTCATCAGGAAGTGGCTTTAAGGGCAGGGAAAACCAAGACAAAAGGGACCAGACGTTTTGACAAGGCACCGAGTCTGAGAAAGGGGAAGAAGCTATTCAACTATTCTCAGAAAAGGGAGCCTTCTGTCTCCACAACTTGAAGAGACCCCTGTGGCATCAGCTTCCCTCTAAGCCTTAAAATGAGAACTTCACACGTGCAGAAGTATTGTGAATCCGACATGTTAATCTTATTAATTATGGAAAGCCCCGCTGGGGACTTTACCTACATTATCTTATTCAGTCTGTATGACAAGCCCGCCAATGGCTTTATCAACCCCATTTTTCAGGTGACTTGGTTTGGACTATGAGAACTTATTGCATTTGTCCATAGACAGTACTGTTCTTCAGTGTCGTTGTTAAACTTGGTGCCCAGGCTCTCTGACTCCAGAGCTATGCCACACACAGAGAATGTAAGGACACTTGGATCTGTAGGATGACTCTAGGGTCATTCCCGGGACCTGAGTCTATTAGGCCTTACTTGGTTGCTGGAAATCAAAACCTGTGACATGGTTGTGCATATTTATCACGCTTCTCCTATTCCTTACTGCCTTCCACGCTCACTCAAAGAAAACAGTTACAAAGAATAAAAAGATATCCTTCAAGCAATGTGTGTGTGTGTGTGTGTGTGTGTGTGTGTGTGTGTGTGTGTGTGTGTTGCAGAAGTGCATTGCATGCCAAAGTGCGTCTGTGGAGGCCAGAGGACAACTATATGGAGTTGTTTCTTGCCTTCCACCATTGTGGGGGCTCCTAGGATTGTACTTGGGTCATTAAGCTCATGCAGCAAGTGCCTTTACCCACTGGCCACCTTGTTGGCCCAAGATGCTGTTTTTCCCCGCGTGCTTTTTCACACTGGTGACAGAATCTTTTCAGCAGTGTGGCTTTGGTGTGGGAAAGCAAAATGGTACTTCTTTCACTGAAAAGAACTCAGTTTTTTGTTTGTTTTGATGTTTATACTTTTCTAATTCTTTCGAAAACTAAATCAAGCGTAATGGAAACAGTGTTTATTCCATCAGACCATCCTTCAGTGTGTTCTTGTCAATCAGGGTTAGAAACCATGGTCATGTTTAAGTGTTCGGAAACACGATCCTCACGCTCTTCTCTTTGGCACAGCAAACTGCTTCAGGGCTGAAGTTGGTTGGTGGGAAGCTTGCCAGCTGCCAGGCCTGGACGATGGCCGTCTGAGCACAGCTGCTGGAACAACTGGGGTCTGTTCCTTGGGGAATGTGTCACCACCCAACTGCCTCAACAGTGATAGGAATGGGTGAGGTTCAAAAGGAAGAGAAACCGGAGGCCACGTGATCCGCTGCTGCTGAATGCCGGTGTCTCTGCTCTGTGTGGCTTTGGCTTCACACTGGCTTTCTGTTTTTCCTTTGTCCCTCAAACTTTGTGTAAAGGCAGAAGGGTCATCTACTAGGGAGACACTCTGTCAACACCGGGTCTGCAAATATTTATCATCCATAGTATTCCAGAATGTTGCCTGTGGAGGTTTGCCACAGACTGAGCTGCCAGAGCTGGAGCCCCCATCCAAACTTTCTGTCTAGGACAACTGAGCTAATTAATGTGACCAAAGAAAAGTGGAGTTGTTCATGGGGGCCAAGAAGGTGTTGGGGGTCCGGGTCTAACAGCTCTTGGCACATGCTGCTACAGCTTAAGTTACTGTTTTGACAATTCAGTTTTACTCTGGTCCTCCTCAGTGCCAAGCAGCCACTTTGGGGGACTGATGCATGACAAAGCCTTCCCAACTGTGGACAACCATGTGTCCGTCTTATTAGAACCATAGGGTCTTGGGGAGGGGGAGGAATTTGTTCACAACCCATGCAAAACATGGGCTGAAGGGGTTGGGCATGTGTGAACAAGGACCTTGGTCCACAGTGTTGGACGAGAATGCAGGAATCACAGCTGTTACTCCATCTCTACCTCTGGATAACCTGTTCTTCAGTGAATTCATGAGACACTTCCTCTGCCTGAGGATCTGTGGTAACATCTTTTCCAACAAATCTTCCATGCTGAGTTGCTGTAGAAGTAGATGACATATTAAAAGCTAGCAAAGAGATTTTATGATACTTTAGGTCAGCAACATACTCATGTATACAATATGTTTTACCACTAAAATGATATACTGTATAGAAAGACAGCACAACCAGACATTCCAGGTTGGGTTTCTCTCTCTCTCTCTCTCTCTCTCTCTCTCTCTCTCTCTATCTCTCTCTCTCTCTCTCAGATTTGTTTTTATTTTTAAAATTATATATGCATCTGTGTGCGGATATATGCATATAAGTACAGGTGCCCTCGAAGTCCAGAAGAGGGTGTCAGACCCCCTGAAACTACAGTGAGAGATAGCTGTGAGTTACGGGATATGGATGTGAGGTCCCCTGCAGGAGCAGAATGTACTCTTTGCTGCTGAGCCATCTCCTCAGCCCCCAGGTTTGGTCTTCTTTTTTGACCAAGAACATTGCTTTACTTCTTTAAGACTCCATTTCCAAACTTTCCAAGTTAGGGTTATAAAATGTCTTGCTTTATAGAATTATTCTTAGGGGCCAGTGCAGCGTAAAATTAATCACCTTGACCCATGATGGTTTTACAGCAATTGTTCAACACACTGGTCATAGTTCAGATAATAATATGCAAGGGACCTACTCACGGTAGGAATCATTAATATTTTTTTTTATATCTCTCTGCAGGATTATGGTAACTAGACTTATTGACACGTTAGATGTAAAATCACACTTCCCAAACATTAGAATATTTTACTTAATTATCTTATGCACTTTGATATCGCATCTAACTACCACTTTCAAATCAATGTGACTTCCAAAGGGACCAAATTCAGATTCACATACAACAAAGAAGTGAATTAACACCCACTCCCTACCCGCCAAAGCTCTGCACCAGGCTATCAACTGCAGGCTGGGGTCATACTGGCTTCTTGGGTATCCTGAGTCATTTGATTAACCTCATACATGCTTGTGCAGTTTGGAGATATAAACCTGGACTCCTCAGCTTGCTCCTCCAGCTTCAGGAAGCTCTTACAGCAAGGAGTTAGAGCTACAAGCCGGCCTGTGTGATTTACGATGGTCCTTGGGTAGTCCAAGTCATGGAGGTAGAAAGAACACACTAAATGCCAAGGTTTTAAAGACAGTGTCTCACAGAAATGACCATCAATAGTAGCTCAGGAGGCCACTTACATGAAGTTAGGCCCGTTTAGGACTAGGGGCCATTACAGTGTGAGCTCATCAGGACTTGATTCAGGTGCAATGAGCGGAAAGTGGAGATGACCAGTCAGTGTGAGAAAGCTAAGTGTAGATCAGATAACCACATTAAAAAGATTAAAATGCCCAGCCAGCTATAAATGCCTGCTAAACTCCTAAAAAGGAGTCTGAAGAGACCCATAAAATCATAAGGAAGAAAGTAAGGGAGCCGGAAGCTTTAACCAGATGTTCTGTGATATGAATGACTATGTTAGTAAATTTTCATCCCAGCAATATGGCTTTGTATTGATCTTTGGCTTTTATTAGTCAGTGCTGCTATGAGATTAAATATTGTCTGGAAGGAAATACAGGCTTCCCCCTCTAGAAGTCTCTTCTTGGAAACCCTGTGTTTGTGATCGCTGAGCGCACCGGGAGTTTATAATGAATTGCACAACAGCGTGGGGGCTCGAGTCTATAAAAAGAGTTATGTAAGGGGTACCCTCATAGAAAATAACCTCATTTGGGAAGCAAGCATTGTGTGAGGCACCGGGGAGGAAACCTATGGAGAGCTGTCTGAAACAGAAACAGACGTGAGTATTTATGACCAGGAGCACCAATTACAATATACGATGCTAAACATTTAATCTATGGTTAGATTTTACTTCAGACCCAAGCTGAAGTCAGCAGAATTAAATCTCCAAGTGGATTCCAGCGGCCTTAAATCCTTCTGATACTGTTAGTAGTGGCAGGATTCCAAAATGCATTCTGTTAATAAGACAGTAAAGTGCAAAATCAAGTTATCTCCTTCAAGGAGAGAAAAAAACACAGAGGATAGGGAACCAGTCTGCTGAAATGGCATTCCCAGGATCCAGGCCCTTTCTACCCGACTTCTTTTCAATTTATTCCTTTACTACCAGACTGTTCTCTTTGAAAAATAGCTTTAAAGACTATGAATTGTACCTTTGGAAAAACAATTCTTGGGACAGTTTTCTGATTTTTCACAGGTCAGAGGAAGTGAAGGTCTTGCCAATCAGCCTGTAACACACACTATCACATCTCCTCGGGCTAGCAGAAAGAATTCAGCAGATGTTACCTTTCTTTCTCACTTAACATAACTTCTGGTTTACCTGCAGCTAAAGGAAATTCATGATGCACTCCCTGGGCTGTTTATTGAAGTCCCCAAGGCAACTCCATTAGCTTCCCCAGGAGCAGCCTCCAAAGCTTATCAAACTGTGAGAAAAAAAGAAGAAAGGAAGAAAGAAAGAAAGAGGAGGGAAGTGAGAAGGGAAAGGGGGAGAAAAAGACACCCAGGTTTACAACGCCTTTCAGAGACAGTGTTGAGGAGAAGAGCTAGCCTAAAACTGCACATGTGAGACCGACCCTGCCAGGTACCACTGGGCCAGGGCGTAATGAATTTAAACTTAACTCAGAAGGACTTGGCTTTTCAGAAGTTTGGTCAAACTCATTTTTGATGAATCAATATGTATCACTATTGGCAATTTCATATTCTTTAGCTAATTTTTTGACCTGACCAAGGGTTAGAACTTGGTTAATAGTCCCTTGTTATGTGTGTGTATGTGTGTATGTGTGTGTGTGTATGAAATATTATATAAGAAATATATGAAAATTTGAGCTGTAGCAATCCACTGAGCAGATACACATGAAATTATAGATTTATACTTCATGCTAGATTTCTTATAGAGAACATATACATCTGGGACACACTGGAAACGTGTGGAATAGCTATGTAAAACTCATATATTTATATGCATGTATTTGTGTATGTGTATGATATCATGCACCCTGATGTTTTGAAACAGAAAGACACAATTTCACCATATAGATTATGACATTATTTTTAGTTGAGTCTATCATCAGAAGAGAAATAGAAATATCTATTAATCACTTTTCTTGGACTAAATATGATGTGAACATTATTTTACAGACTCCTCTAGAATAAATACCTAAACAAAACCCAAAAACAAACATCTTTCTTTCCCCTCCTCTGGCTCTGCTGGATTCTGCACAGACCTTTGGACTCTACTGAAATTGTCCCCATTCTTCCACATTGGCTTCACAAGAGCATGAGCTGCCGTGCTTTACCAGCTAAGCAGAAAAATGTTTGAATTCAGGCACAGTTGAGGAGGAACCATCAGAGCACAGATCACAGGGAACCTCTGCAAACTGTTGATGATGTGCAATTCTTACAGTCTGTTCCATGTGCCTTCAGTGTGAGAGAGTGCTGCTTTGTGAGTCTTGTGCTGAATGTCCAAGTTAGTGATTTCTTATGGTTTCCATGGCTACTCTATTATTGTATGAAACAGACAACTCCAGGTCTCTCCTTCCCCCTTTACTTTTGAGGCTTTCATTAGTTATTTTTCTAATTGCTGTGACAAATATCTGAGAAAAGCAATTTAAGGAAGGAAGGGCTTATTTTGGCCCACAGTGTGAGACATCATGTTGAGGAAGGAGAAGAATCAAGAGTTTTGGCTCTCACTGTCACATGAGGTATCTGTCACTTGTGGAGCAGCTGGGAGCAGAGTGATGCACGCCGGTGCTCTTCTTGCTCTCTTTTTCCGCTTTGCATTTAAGCAAAGGGCCCTCATTTTAGAGTGGCAGATGCCAGTCATACTTAGAGTGGACCTTTTCTTCTCAGTTAAAACTTGTTGGAAAGGTATGAATCCTAAGTCAATAATGATGATAAAACATCGCCCGGCTGTGAACACCAACACACAACCCAGTCCAAAAACTGTTAGTGAAATAAGTTCTGTTCTTTCATCTCACCCCCATCGGCATCTCACGTGCACCCTGTTCTTTTATAAGCAATGTCATGTCACATTGAGAGCACCGTCATTAGCTTGTCACTTTGTGTGTCCCTTCTGTACACACAACAGCTTACCAATGTCCTGCACAAATATCTCTTGAACTAAACTGTCTTCTCCAACAACCAGGAAGGAGAGCCTCCTCTAAGGAAAAGTATGAAGAAAATGGCATTGGCAAAGGGGAAATCCTCTTCCATGGTGTCAGACATGATCTAAATAATAGCTCCAGACCCTTTATAGGGTATTTGTGCAGAACCAAAATAACTTCAAGAGAATTTAATGTGTAACATGCACGATAGTTGCGCTCCAGTCACTGCTGTGGGATGTCCTGTATACTGTGAATATATGTTGCTAAGATTGATTGATAAAACTCTGATTGGCCAGTAGCCAGGCAGGAAGTATAGGTGGGACAAAGAGAGAGGAGAATTCTGGGAACAGGGGGGCTGAGGCAGAAAGATGCTGCCAGTCACCATGGGGAGAAGCATGATGTAAGATACTGGTAACCCACAAGCCACGTGGAAAGGTATAGATTTATAGAAATGGATTAATTTAAGATATAAGAATAGATAGCAAGAAGCCTGCCATGGCCATACAGTTTATAAGTTATATAAGTCTCTGTGTGTTTACTTGGTTGGGTCTGAGTGGCTGCAGGAGCTGGGTGGACACAGGAATACTCCAGCTACAAGTGGCGCCCAACATGGGGCAAGAGTTTCCACCTAAAACCTGAGAAAAAATATTCTAAAACGGAGCTAAAAACAGCTTCCTAGTTGTCTCTCTCAAGTTAGAAGCAGCCTGCAGGTTTGAGCATGACGGGTTCATGCGTGCAGGCTTGACCTACGCTAAGTTACACAGAGGTGTCTCCAAGCTGCACACTATGCTGTGTGTTGGATATAGCTTTTGCTAGTTAAAAAAAAAAAGAGGTTTCTGGGCTACAAGCTTCTGGATGGAATCATAGACCCACTGCTTCCCAGAGTCAGTGGGAGCATGGTTCCCAGAGCTGCCGGTAAACATACCACCACTCTGTTGAAAAGCTGAGGTGGGCAGAGCCAGCAGCCACAGCTGCTGTTTCAGTCTTAGAATGCTGCAGTTTAAAGCAATAGATTCACAATAAGACAGATTCAGATAGGATGAACCTCTAAACAGTTTACAATGTATGTAAAAATGTATGTAGGCTTGAAAGAGAGAAAAAATATATGTAGTTATATAAAGAAATAGACAGTTTTTAAAAATAAATTCTTTAAAGAGACAGTAAAGGTAGTATTAAAAATCTACGTAAAGATGGATATTATACAGAGAATCTGGATTGTGTTGTCTTTGGGATTTTTAACTGTAGAAAGACATTTGATTGTAAAAGCTGTTAAGCCAATATGTATATTTTTAAAGATACCTTGACTTTAAAATTTGGATCTAAAGATATGTTGCTTTGGAAAGGAGGCTCTGCTTTTGTTTATATAGAAAGCCAGAGGCTATGGATTTGTTCCAGATTAAGATACATCAGGTTTGACCACCCAAGACACCCTGAAAGGTCTCCAGTGACAACATGGCCCAGATGATCCAACATCCAAAACAGTTTAAAGGCAACTGGCTCAGACAATATAGCCTCATGGACTACTCCATGATCCTAAAATTTTCTTTGTGTCCCCATAAGATACAGTGCCCTCATCCAGCAGGAAGTAGTATGAGAAGCTATGCCCAAATTCCCAAATATACCAAGCTAGCTTTGGAGATGAAATTGGCTCACTCCTTCTCTAATCCCAAGCATATTCCTAAAACAAAAGGTTAAGAGATTCTTGTGTCCTATATCAGAAGAGCCCTCTGGTGTGTGACAGAGATAAACCAATATTTTTATTTAAAGCAGTTGAGTTAAAGCAATCTCTTTCTAAAGAAGAAAAGGGGATAGTGTAGATGTGGTAGGATGAAAGGGTAGATTAATGAACCTGCTTTTAAAGAACAACAATTTGTTTAAAATGTTTTACATTGCTATGGATTTTAGTTTATTATACAAGTTTAAACTTAATTGTGTTATACTGTACATATATTTCTACTCTCATTTGAGGTATTATGTTTATGTAACTCATTTGGATTGTAATAAATAATTAAAAAATACAGATTAATAATTAGTTTTCTATGATAGTCAAACTTGTAGTCATGTTAAGTTTTCTAAGTATACATAGATATAATTCAATTAGGTAGGTAATCTTTAAATACTTCAAAGACATACAGAATATGATATTTAAAATGCTTTAAAAATTTAGACTTTCTAGAGAGTGAGACATATCTGCTCTTGGCAGCACCAATTTACTTCAGAGAGGAGGATGGGCATCGAAGACACTCCATATGGAGTTTATTTTCTTGGCAAAAATAGCCATTTGGGCAAGAAACTGTTCTTGATCAACTGGACATGCAGAACCCATAAGAAGGTGACCACTGAACTTTGCTTGACAAAATGGTCCTTCAGGTTCCTGCCTCACAGAGGAAACTGCCAAACATTCTATAGGACACAGAGAAAAGTGACTGAGAGACTCTAGGCCTGTGGACTAAAGACAGATGCCCCAACTTTACAAAGGAACTTTGGATGACTGTCCAGGCTGCCAGCTGTCTCTGTCTACTCTCGCAAGACTCCCGAAAGTTTCTTTCTTGCTTCTCCCATTTCTCAGATAGTATTATATCCTTCTGAGGTCTTTGATGTAGTTGAAGACTAGATATAATTTTCTTAGTTATAATAAAAGATAAGTTAGATATGAAACCTTAGACTCACAAATATAGGACAGATAGAATAGCTTTAATTTTGCCAAATACAAATAGAGTAGGTATTATAAATAGCCTAGATATTGTAACTGTAATCCTTGCTTGATAATTGTTTTGTTATATGTAATTTTACTATGTTAAAGTTAAAATCTTCCTTTTGAAAAAACAGAAAAGGGGAAGTGCTGTGGGATGTCCTGTATGCTGTGAATATACTTTGCTATGATTGATTGATAAATAAAACTCTGATTGGCCAGTAGCCAGGCAGGAAGTACAGGTGGGACAAAGAGAGAGGAGAATTTTGGCAACAGGAGGGCTGAGGCAGAGAGATGCTGCCAGCCACCATGGGGAGAAGCATGATGTAAGATACTGGTAACCCACAAGCCACGTGGAAAGGTATAGATTTATAGAAATGGGTTAATTTAAGATATAAGAACAGATAACAAGAAGCCTGCCATGGCCATACAGTTTATAAGTTATATAAGTCTCTGTGTGTTTACTTGGTTGGGTCTGAGTGGCTGCAGGAGCCGGGTGGACACAGGAATACTCCAGCTACCAGTCAGTCCCTGCAGATGGTCCTAGCAAGATGACAAGAATCAGGACATGGAAAAGACGTTGCTGCCTTCTGTAGAATGATAAAGATGGATGCTGACTCATCTCTGCTCTGTGTATTTCAAAATTACAAGAAAATAAAACTTACTGTTAACTCTGGTGCTTCTGACTGTGAAACTCTGTTGTGGAAGAGATGAAAAATGAACAATCCTCAACTGCATAAATATGTCCCAATTCCACATGTAGCTATTTGTGTTGCTCGCATTTGTTCACCCTCCCAAGAACCCTGGTGGCGCACACACTGTTAACATTCTATATACCAGATCAGGGCACCTGAAGTGGTCTCCTAAGATGGTAAAGACACTGGAGGAAAGAACCAACAGCGGCTCCTTGATGCTCCTGAGATGCCCAAATCTTAACCTGTATTGTCCTGCACTGATGAGATGTTATTCTGACTTGCAGTCATCCCAGAGACTAACCTGGGGCCAGTATCCTGTTTCTTCCTTCTCATCTACCCAAGAAGGGCTTCTTAAAATCCTTTCCAATTCCTTCTGAAATTTATAACTCAATAATTCTGGATAATACCTGGGAACCTGTATTTTATTACACTGTGTAGGCCATCCCAGATGACTCTTAATCAGTAAACATGGACCTGTGGCAAAGAGGAAGGAAGATGAGATGAGTTATCTTTTATCTTTTATTCATGAGATTTTATTTGTGTGGGGGACTTAGGGGTCTTTGGGTAATAGGTACAGAAAATTAGGAGGAATACCTGGCCAACTTTTACATTTGAGGAAAGAAACTTCAGGAAATAGTGTAATTAAGTCCTACTTAATGGGTAAACATACATGTGTTCATTAAGAGCACTGCACCAGTTGTTGACCACATAAAATATGAACATGGGTCCCTGTGCTCAAGAAAAGCAGAGGTCAACTCAAAACTGGTCACCACAGTGGCCCAGATAACAGATCACTCCTCTCCACTCCTCTCCTTCAACTCCCTATTTCAACAAGGTCAGAAAAACCGTCATGCAGTAGGCAATCGTTTGCTCTTCATCTCAGACTTCCCATGAATAATCCATGCTTCCTGATGAAGCCTGAGGGCTGAATGTCCATACAGCTTCCCAGGCTAACAGAGCATAAAGGGGTGTCAATGATCTGGCTGGCTCTCCTGCCCACATCACCAAAGGAAACCAAAATCTCAGTCTAAGGGACTTGTGAAGATTACTGGTAAGTTGGCAACAAATTTCACGATAATACAAAATCTTCCTAGGCATTGCTATGTCTTATGGAAGTTATCTGTTTCTTGGCTCTACAGATATCTAGTAAGCCCATATCACGCCAGGTCCATGCTATGCAAACTTGAGTAAAATCCTTCTATTTCTGTATCTGAAGGATGAAGAGACCAGGGGACAGGGTTCATGAAACCAACTTCCTTTGTCTCCTTTTCTGTTAGCAAAGCCCCTGTAACTCACTGTTGTGAGCTTCATTTTGAGACCCAGGTCACATCCTCCCCAACCCCTTGTCTTATTGTCTGACCAACTGGAATCTTTTTAGCCAGATCTTCCACAGCAGTGCATCAACCTATTAAGCTCATGGCCTTACCATGAAGGGGGCAGCAACTGGCCTGGAGTATTGTGGTGGATACCTTCTGTTTGGCTATAGGGTATTACCCAGCCTTGATTTATTCTCCAAGTTCCTTTCAGATGACCCTTCACCTGGAGCCAGTCTGTGGACCCATGTCTCTCCAACCCTCCCCCTGTTCTCACACATCCGACGCGGATTGTCCAAGATAGAATTGGATATCACCTTCAGTCTCAGCCTCGCTTTCCAATTTTATGCATTAGAGCCGTGTCCATTCTCAGTCTTTCCAGATTGTTCTATAGTTTACTTATCCTTATTTGTCAGTTTACAAACAGAAGATTTTAATTTCAATCAGAGGGTTGAAGATATGGGGATAGAGGAGACAGCCCATTCAGTAAAGTGTCTGCTACATAAATGTAAGTACCTTAATTTACATTCCTCAGAACTTGTGTAAAAGACAGATGTGACATGCCTGTAACCCCATGACTGGGAAGTGGGTCACAGATAGGCAGATCCCTGGAACTTATTGGCCAGTCAGTATAGCCAAACGGATTAGCTCTATGGTCAATGAGGAAGCTTATCTCAAAACAAAACAAAACAAAACAAAACAAAACAAAACAAAACAAAAACAGGCAGAACGTGATTTGGGAAAATATACCTAATACTATCTCTAGCCTCTATATTCATATGCATTCAGTACACCTACATGAACACATATGTAAGACACACACACACACACACACACACACACACACACACACACACACACACAGAGTTTGGAGATTTCCATGGGAAATCGTTCCCAATGAATAAATTCTTTCCTTTTGACTTCTTTAGTTACAAAATAAAATAAAGAGACAGAATTGATGCTGGTCTTTTAAAACTCAGCCTTTCACAGACCCATTACTTTTTAGTGGCTTCCTTTAGCAATGGGATGACACTCTGACTTTACTTCTGACCAAAACCAATCTGAAGAGGCCAATTGCATCTTCCAGCTATAAACTGCGAACATCATTCCACAGGAAATGCAATGTCATGAAATAACTTGCTTTCTATTAGAGAAAAGCATTTTCTAAAAAGTAAGCTCACTCCCAGCTGCCTTCAAGGGTGCTAAATTATTTTGCCTGTATTTACACATCACTTAGTTCTCAGAAAATTGGTTATCAAGTTAGAAGATAAAATTTTCATTTTAGAATGAGGACTTCATCTCTTATGCCTTCTCAAAGAAACTAATGTGCATTTCTCAAACATTGCAGATGCAACATAGATGCAATATGACTAACGGTGAATTTTGTTGTTAAATCTAAATGCCTTACAGAGAGTTGTCAGGTAACTGTCTCCTGCCTAATTCTAAGCTTTGTGCTCTGAGGTTAATCAGGTGTATTTGACATAGTACCAGCACTCAAGGTTTTTCTAAACCTGACAGAAGAGGTAAATACATAGAAATGACTGTAACATCTGGAAGAGCCTTAAATTCTACCCTTGTGAGAATTAACTTTGATTGACTTGACTGGATTGAGAAGCATCTAGACCAGTAAGGGACATTCCGGGATGTGTCTGAGCTGGCGTTCCCGAGAATACTAAGATGGAAAGACTCTTCCTGAATGTGTATAGCACCACTTGATAAGCTTGGGGGTCCAGATGGGATAAAAAGGGAAGAAAGGAGAAAGCTCCACTGTAACACAGGTACCCCCCTCCCTCCCAGTCCCAGCAATGTGAGCTGTTCTTGGCCACACTCTCCCTGCCGAGATGGTCTGTGGCCTCAAACCATGAACATGGTTCATCTTTCCTCCGCTGAATTGTTTATGTCAGACGTTCTATCACAGTGACCACAAATCTAACCCACCAGCCCGCTTTCCTTAAGGGAGATATTTCTGATATCCCCCAATATTCCTGGACTTTCTGCCTTTATGAGTAGCTGCCTGCTTTCCTCAGCTCTTTGGATTCATTGACTTGTGTTGACTCTGCAAACGGAAAGGATGAATAGCACAGAGTGATTCCAGCCTCTGATAGACAGCTGAAGTATATCTCACTTTCCTGCCCTGTCCTATCCTGTCCTGTCCTGTCCAATGCAGCAGTGACGGAGGAGATTTCAAGATGAAAGAGCATAAAGCCTGAATCAGCATGTGTTGATCGTCTAGGACTTCCCTGTGCATCCCTTGGAGCTGCAGCATGAGCTAGGAAAACATTTTTTGTTAGTTCTAGGCCACTGAAGCTTTAGAGTGATTTGTTATCACAGTACAACCTAGCACAGCCTAACCAAAATCTTCATTTTGTGCATGGCACAGTTTAACTATTAGCCTGAGTAAGGTGGAACTTTAAAGTACTCAGAATTCAGTGCAACTGTGGATTGGGATAGTTGAAGACTTCATAAAGTGTGTATTGGTCTTGACCTCATAGTACATACGTGATGAATACTGGGAAGTGGTTGTGATATGAGCGGGTTTCAAGGTGTCAAAGTGGAAAATATTCAAGCAAAAATGAAAAGTATAGGAAGAGAAAATAGGTTCTTGATTATAACAATAATAAAATGGCTTATTATGCATGACTTTGGGCACCAAGATTCTGACATGTGTTACTTCATCAGTTCTTCATGGCTACTGTGGAACTAATAACCACCTCAACAGTCCCAGAGGAATGGAGCCCACCTCCATTTCTTCACAAAAGTAAGTAGATGCGTAGACCTTTCACTCGGAGTCCCTGGACCAGCTTCACTGGTGGGCCCATCCCGCCTTGTTACTGGACTCAGGGTGAGAAGTGTCATCTCTCTCTCTTGTATTCAGGTGCTTTGTCTCTGCTCACGCCATGTGTCCCGTTCTCTCTTCCGGGACGCTGCTAGTCATGTCATCTTTCTCATTGAGCTCTGTCCCTTTACCGGGTATCCCAGGCAGGTAACTTTCGTTTTCAAACTCGAACCCCACTATCTTAAAGCAGGTAAAAGCAAAGGTGTTTCATTCTGACTTGTCTTCACGTCGTTAGACCATTTCACCCTTTCTTTGGGGACAAAGTGGGGTTTTACTGAACTTCTCCACAAGGGCTCATCTTGGCTTCTAAAGCTCACTCTTCTGTTTTCTTGTTTGTTTCAGCTTTGCAGTCCCCTCCTCCAGGAGTCTATGCAGTCCCCTCCTCCAGGAGTCTATGCAGTCCTCTCCTCCAGGAGTCTATGCAGTCCTCTCCTCTCCTCCACTGGTCTATGCAGTCCCTCCTCCACTGGTCTATGCAGTCCCCTCCTCCACTGGTCTATGCAGTCCCCTCCCCCACTGGTCTATGCAGTCCCCTCCTCCACTAGCCCCCAAAGGCCTTGTCATGTCGTCAGCCCTTCTGCTCACTCCTCCTGCACTGAGGAAAGCCTCGCTCTCTTCTATGGTTTAACTACAAACTAATATATTCAGTTTCCTAGGATCTATAGCTCTAGGCTGAATTTTTCTCAAGAACTTAATAAATATTCATTCTGTTCTTTAATTCAAATGCGTCTTTCAAATAAATAAATTAGAAAACTCTAAACTCGTTCTTTGGCATACCATGTCTCTCTTCCTGAAATTCTCATGTTCATGAATAACTTTACACATCTTTATACATCTCCTCCAACTCCAGGCCTGTTTTGTTCGTCTTTCGTTATAACTGGACTCCAGACTTGGCTAATCACATGACAGGCTTCAATTGTTCCATTCCTTTCTTGTTTTTGCCCACTCCACCACTGGCTTAATTTTAGGATCTGTTGTCTTTTATCTCGACTTTATCTTCCCTTTAATTGCATTATGACACCCTTGGAACCACCCTTAGCATTTCAGTCAAAATAATCATTCTGAAGTTCCAATCTGTTCACATCATCCCTCAATGCTGTACAAAGGGCTTCACTCCATTAGGAGTAAAGTGTGAATGTCTCATTTGGTACTCACTGTCCTTCGTGGTCTGGGAAGGTGTCCAGCCTCCTCTGTGTTACTCTCTGAGTAACACTTACCCAAGTCAAAGATGTTGGGCCCCTGGAAAAAGCAGCAGACTCTCTCATCCTCATCCTGTGGCCTCCTCTGGTGTTTCCCCTTCAACTAACACCCCAGTATCAGAACTCTTGACCTGTACAGCATGTATCTGTACTGTGTCTGTCACTTTATATTGTGATCACCACGTGCATGTTCCTCTCCTAGTGGAAGGGACAAGGACACTGAGGGGACAGGATGCTAAGTTCCTCTTCGTATTCTCATGCCTAAAACAGTAATTGACAACAGATTGTTGGCATTAAATATGAACCAATGCTAGATTATATAAAGTGTAAATTGAAGGAGAAGCAATTTGAAAATCCTCCAAATAATGCATAAGACAACACACTATCATTGAAATTTCTGGAAAGTCCCCTCTGGTTCACGGTCTTGCAGTTGGGAGATAAACAGTTGACAATTGCATGGCCTTATTTCTTTTTAAGAAAATTTGGTTGTCTCCTTTATAGCTCAGAAGTTGCATCTGACCCACTGGGATATATAAAGACAGCCTGATCTTCACACATGAGTGACGTGTTGAGCTGTGGATGGACCATTCAATCTGCTTTCTGGGTGGGTGGGGGGCACTAAGTCGTTCAGTGGCCTGGAAGCAAGGCCCCGGGGCTGAGGTGCCTCACCTTAATTGGGAGAGATTAGACTCAAGCCATGTTGTGATTTTTGATCTTTCGTATGTGATAGTGCTGTAAATTCCCTCTCTCTCTTTTTTCACTTTCTCAATCTCATTAACTTCACTCTCAGCTGCTTCATTATTTTCAGAGCTGTCTTCTTACTGTCTCATTCTTTTCCCTGAACCCACTAATCTGTCAGCTGTTAGCATATTTTTAATTATATTTTTCCAATATTTCTTTCCTTGTCATCACTTATTTTTAATTCACATGCATATATTATTTTTATGATGACGCGCAAGAATGACTGTGTAGGATCTGCAGTGTGGTGCTACCACACTTCAGTCTTTGCTTCTTGAGCATCAGAGGCAAACAGAGCTCTGACTGCCCAGCCTGGTGCAGAGAAGGGGTCATGAGGAAGAATATAGACATGTGCTGGTAGCCCCGCAACTGGCTACTCTTCAGCCATTACTACCTGAGGGCTCCTTGTTCAGATTTTTAGGCTTTGCATTTCAAATTACTCTCATGGACAGCAAAATAGTCCTCCAAGCATTAAGAAGATGTCGATTTAGTAGCAAACTGCCCTCAGGGTAATAAAAGCAACAAATACAACCCTTGGTGTTGCGTGCTCTGATGCCCAATGAATAGCATGGGTTGGGAAAGGTGTATTGGGAGAATGGCAAGGTAACTGCATGATGGAGAAGAAGGCATTTTAGAACCTTCTCAACTACTCATGTTCTTTGTGATTTATGTGGACCAATAACTGGGACTCTGCTACACCCCACCACCACTATCTGTTTGGAGAGTTAGGGATGAGGCTCAGTGATAGGGCTCTTGTCTAGCATGTGTAAGGCCCTGGGCTCAATTCTGAGTATCACTATTAAAAAAAGTGTATTCTCTGGCTCCATGTCAATGGAAAGAGAAAAGGTGAAATATCAGTAACCATAGGTACCACTTACTGGTTGTATATATGTGTCAACATCATACTGGGTATCTTAAGTACGTTGTGTAATCTCAACAAGCCTATGAAGCAGGCACTTTGTTATTTCCACACAGAAAATGAGAAAATCAACAAATAATCATGAGGTAATTAACAGGCGATGGACTTGCTGAACTGGTGCATTCTCACCACAAACACCAGTTCTTAGATGTTACATTGATATTGATGATGGGCAATGTCTAAGGATGGAAACCATTGAAAGAATAGTTTCTTTTTTGTAGCTGGAAGTTTTCCTGTGTCCTGACTGGCCCTGAGGTCCTACAGCTGCTTATAAAATAATCACTCAGAGGCTTATATTAACTGTCAACTGTATGGCCTATGGCAAGCTTCTTGCTAGATAGCTCTTTCATCTTAAATGAACCCATTTTTATTAATCTACGTATTGCCACATGTTCCATGGCTTTACCTGCATCCCATTACATGTTGCTCCTTGGACGGCAGTCTGGTGTCTCCCTTTACCCTCCTTTTTCCTCTCACTATCTCTCTTGGATTTTCCTGCCTGGCTCCATCCTGCCCTGCCATAGGCCAATGCAGCTTTATATCAACCAATCAGAGCAACACATGTTCACAGTGTACAGAAAGACATCCCGTAGCACTTCTTGTCTCTCTAGATCTTAATATAAAAATGCCTTGATCCCTCTTTTCTGCTTACACACACACACACATACACACACACACACACACACACACACACACACACACGACATAACCACACCCATTCCTATGGCTCTTAACAACACACATCTATTGACAAGTCTCAAGTCTTTAATGTATTGCACACTCATACATCCAACTGACTTCTTGGCATCATTCTGGAATGACAAGTTGATATTTTATAATTAATACTCAAAAAATGAGCAAACCTGCGCGTGTTTCCTGATACACCTCCATTACAATCCAATCTGAATGGAATTCTGGTTAGGTCCATCGTCAAAATATATTCAGAATCCAACCTGTTCTCTCCATGACACTAGACTCATTCTATCATTCTGTCTCACCAGAATTGCTGCACTTTCTCTACTTGCCATTTTATCTACCTATAGTTTATTTTCTATTGCAGTCATTATGGTCCTACTAAAATGAAGTGACTTAAGGAAGGAAGCAAAGTTTTAATTTGACTCATGGTTAAAGGAGATATACTCCGTGACAGCAGGGAAAATATAAGGACAAAGCATGACTGTTTCTGCAATCAGATATCAGATGAATGCTGCTGATATTCAGTTGGCTTCCTTTCTTTTTTCTTTTGTGTTCAATCTGGGGCACCAGAGGTGTGTCTCCCAGGTGGCATCTAATCTATTTGGGCCACCAATGAAGATTAATCATCACACCTTACAATTGGCTTACAACTACACCTAGAGTAAAAACACATGTTTTATAGTGGCCTATGGATTTCATGTTATCAGCTTCTACCCTAAAAATGTCTTGAGAGGCCCTTTCTTCTTCTTCTTCTTCTTCTTCTTCTTCTTCTTCTTCTTCTTCTTCTTCCTCCTCCTCCTCCTCCTCCTCCTCCTCCTCCTTCCTTCTTCTTCTTTTGTAGTTACTTTTTTTTTTACTCTTTGGGGACCCACCAACCAGCTCCCAAATAAATACATGGAGACTTATTCCTACTTATGAATGCCTGGTCTTAGCTTGGCATATTTCTAGCCAGCTTTTCTAACATAAATTTCATGTTTCTCTTTAAGAATGTTTTGCCTCTGGGCTTTTTACCTTTCTTTATTCTATATATCTTTCTTTCCTTCTTACACCATGGATGGCTGTGTGGCTGTGTGGCTGGGTGGATGGCCCCTGATGTCTTCCTCTCCTTCTTCTTTTCTCACTCCTTACTATCTTCCCTAGATTTCTCCTATTTATTCTCTCTGCATAACAACCCTGCCTATTTCTCTCTCCTGCCTAGCTATTGGTTCTTCAGCTCTTTATTAGACCAATCAGGTGTTTTAGGCAGGCAAAGTAAAAGAGCTTTACAGAGTTAAACAAATGCAACATAAAAGAATGCAACACATCATTGCATCATTAAACAAATATTCCACAGCATAAATGAACGTAACACATCTTAAACTAATATTTCATAACATTCCTCCCTCCTCCTCTTCTTTCTCATTCTTCTTTGTCTTCTTCTTCCTCTTCCTCCTCCTTCTCCCTCTCCATCTCCTCCTTCTCCTCCTCACCTCCCCTCTTCCTCTTTCCCCTTTTCCTCTTCTTATATCTTCTTCCTTTCCTCCTCCCACAACCTCCCTTCATTAACTTAATAAAATGGAGTTCAGTAGCCAATAGTGTCCATTGGATAAAACTTTGATTTCTTCTTTTCCTAAAGAACTTTCTACTAAATTTTAAAGTAAGGTGTGTGTAACTCATCCTTGATTCCTCATTCTTCACCATCCATTTTGTAGAATATATGAGTTCCAAGTCCATAGACGTGGCTCTCAACTTCATTTCCTCTTCTTTATGTCCTTCTCTGCTCTCTAGTACATGTACTCTTTATCTTCTACCTATATCACTTAAAAAGCCTGTTTCCACATGCCCCCTTTACCACTCTGCAGTCAGAGTTGTATTTTCAAAGGCAAATATGACACAATTTCTTGACATATCTATGTCAACTCTTTGTAAGTTTTGCAAACTTTCTTGGAAGGGGATCCAAAAATCTATCAGAAGTTTGACACTGTGGATGAACTTCCTAAAAACGTACAAGGAAGTACAGGAATAAATGTCAGGAGATTTAGGGATCTGTCGTGGTATTGTGTTCCTCAAAATATTGTGTACCCTAATAAACTTATCTGGGGTCAGAGAACAGAACAGCCACTAGATACTCAGGATAGGCAGTGGTAGCACACACCTTTAATCCTAGCATTCCAGGGGCAGAAATCAATCTGTTCAAGGATACAGCCAAGCATGGTGACTCATGCCTTTAATCCCAGGGAGTGGTGGTAGAAAGCAGAAAGGTATATAAGGCATGAGGACCAGAAACTAGAAGCATTTGGCAGGTTAAGCTTTCAGGCTTCTAGCAGCAGTTCAGTTGAGAGCCATTCAGATATGAGGACACAGAGGCTTCCAGTCTGAGGAAACAAGACCAGCTGAGAAGTTGGCCAGGTGAGGTTAGCTGTGGCTTGTTCTGTCTCTGATCTTCCAGTGTTCACCCCGATACCTGGCTCAGGTTTGATTTTATTAATAAGAACTTTTAAGATTCATGCTACAGGGATCCCCTGAAATTATTTATCTAGCAAAATATTCAGGGTCCAAAGACTCTAAATAGATGGGCCTTAGGCTATAGGAAAGTACATCTATGTCTCTCAATATCTGGTCCAAGCCTATCAGCAGCCTCAGACCCTTGGCAGTTACAGCACAAGACAAGGATTGCCTAATCTCTCCACTGACCCCCCTCCTTTCTTCCTTTAAAGTATGCATAGTAATTGTCACACTGGGCTGTGAGGATTTCTGGATGTTCTCTGGCTAGAATTCTAGGACATGAATATCTAACGCACAGTTTATGTCCTAGTCTCTCTGCTGACTCTAGGGCATAGTTGATATTCAGAAAATATATACTGGCTGATTACATCACAGTGGGGGTTGGGGTGAATTCTCCTTTTTTTTTTAACCTTTCTGATACAAACCAGAAAACAGCTATTTTGGCTGCATCAAATGTCAAAGTGATGGTAATGACACAACACTCAGGCGAGCAGCCCTGGCTGCTGAGTTTTGACTATATGACTCTTTGAGCTGTTCTCACCACTGATGCTCACTTACCAGGGCTGTAATGAATTTCACATCTGTTACCTGTTGATCGTTGGAGAAATAAATTCCTGTACAGTTTCCCACCTTCTTTTCCCAAATATAGTAAGTCTGTTTTCTGTAGTTTCCACACTTTCAGGTACCCATAGTCAACCGCAATCCCAAAACTCCAGAACTAAACAATTTATTTCTTAATTTTTATTACACTCTATTGCTTTAATGATTCTATTTTGCTGTGTATTGTTAGTACTATTTTAAGGGAAAAATGTATAAAATATACACATACACACACACACACACACACACACACACACACACCACCGACATCTTCAAGCATTCCTTGGGGCTTGGTCCTTAAAATATATCCCTCTCAGATAAGGAGTGAAGCTATATACTCTTAGACGCAAGCTCCATGATTAATTGATTTGCTTGCCAAGGTGTTAACGCTAGAGCAGCATGGTCTATCCTTTGTGGTCCACAGCAAGAAGTAGAGTTTCTCATAGGCGAGTCAGTGGCTGCCTGGACCTCTTACATGAGTCAGTGGCTGTCTGTACTTCTTAGCTGAGTCAGTGGCTGCCTGTCCCTCTTAGATGAGTCAATGGCTGCCTGTACCAAAGTCACTCCAGTGTTAGTTTAAAAAAAATATTTTGGTACCATCTCAAAAACCAAATACAAAACAATACAATTAGAAGACAGAAAATGTGTTGGGATTATTATCTTAAAACTGTCTCAAGGGAATGTTCTAGGTACTAAACTTTGGGGACAATTGACCTAAAACCACCTTCTTGGCCTCTTATGTCTTCTAAGTCTTGGTTTGCTCTTTCATGATCTTGCACACTTTAAATTCATCATAATGGAGTCATCTTTTTTGTTGTTCCATAAACAGGGCAAGAGTAAAAGGAAGAAGTTGGAGACAAAATTTCCTGAGTTTAAATGCCCTTCCTGCCACTTACTTCCTATGTGAGTCCTTTAATCTCTAGACCTTGTTCTCTTTCACAATAAAAGTGTTAATAATACTTATGTGAAGATTTAATATTCAAAATATGCGTAAATTATTCACCTAGCATAGCTCAAACACAACTAAGATATTTAGTAAATGGTAGTAACGATATTAACAGCCTTTGAATATGCTGTTTTCCCAGTGAGATAAAAGTATGGCTCATGCACATGAATTTTTTTCAGGTAGGTACATATGCCTGTTTGTTGTGTTCATATAACAAATTTCTAATATAGAGTTCCTGATCCTTCTTACTCACCTATGGAGTATTCCTTTGCACTGTATAAATATATGTCACTGTGATTGGTTTAATAAAGAAGCTGACTGGCCAATGGCTGGACAGGATCAGGTTAAGCAGAAGAACCAGACTAAGGACACTGAGAAGAAAAAGAACAGAGTCAGAGAGTAGCCAGCCAGCCAGAAAAGAAGCAGAACATGCAGGAGAGATAAAAGCTACAAGCTTTGGGGAAGCACATAGATGAATGGAAATGGGTTAATTTAAGTTGTAAGAGTCAGTTAGTAATAAGTCTAAGCTATCAACTGGGCATTTATAATTAATATTAAATTTCTATGTGGTTATTCGGGAACTGGCTGGTGGGAAAGAAAAGTCTGAGTACAAACGGCATTCCAACATGGCATACCTACATCTACATAAGATCTGGAAAAGCTTTTAAAAGGTCCTAAACACACACAAACGGAGCCAAACCCGGCTTCCTGGTTTTGTGTCTCTCAATCTGGCCACAGTAAAGAGACAGATCTCCTGGCAGCTGCCAGCACACCTTGAGCTAAGCTTCTTGGTGGGTTCCTGCAGTCTCTTACATGGGCCGTGGTACAGAGAGGCGTCTCCCAGCTGCTGCCTTATGGGCTTGAGCCACCAGTGTGAACTTCGCCAGTGTGCTGGATGGTGGGTTTGAGGTTTTGCTCATGTAGACAGAAAAGGTTACAGACGTTCAGTAAAGACAGATCCAGACAGAAAAAAACTCTAAATGAGTTATGGTATGTTTAAAAATGTACAAAGGCTTGGGAGAGAGAAGAAAAAGAGTATATATATATATATATATATATATATATATATATATATATATATATATATATATGTGTGTGTGTGTGTGTGTGTGTATGTGTGTGTGTATAGTTTTAAAATAATAAATAATGTTCTTAAAAAGGGAGTAAAGTAATAAAATAAAAGCTATGTAACGATAAAAATACAGAGAGTGTAGATCCTGTATGTTATTGTGTTGTCTTTAAATTTTTTGGCTGCTAAGAGACACTGGTTTATGAAAGCTGCTAGATTAAACCAATCTATATATTGTAAAAATATCTTGAATTCAAAATGGAAGTCAAAATGTGTCTTGCTTTGGAGGGGAGGTTATGTTTTTATTTCCACAGAAAATAAAAGGCTATGGATTCATTCAAGGTCAAAGATGATCAAGTTTGATTGAGGAAGACCCCCTGAAAATCCTGAATATAGACATAAAGAAATAAACCTAGAAGAACTACAAGACATGTGATATGTATTTTATCTGCTCAAACATAAAACAACAAAACAAATCATCTTTGCCTGACTTTTGTACAATGCGCAGGTTATACTTGTATTATTGAAGATATGTATGTTACCTTTAAAAGTGTATGTATTTTCAGAGCAAGGAGGCCAGACACCAATAAAAATGGATGGCCCAGGTGATCCAGCATCCAGAACAACTTCAAGACTGCTGGCTAAGATGATCCAGCCTCACAAAATAGTCCAGCCAAGACTTAACAATTATCCTGATTTTCTCAAGGTTCCCCCAAAGATGCCAGTGCCCCCAAACAACAGGAAGCAGTCTGGAGAAAACAACAACACCATTCCCAAAAGATAGATTATGGATGTTTGTCTTTGTATGTGTGTGTGTGTTGGGGGGGGTTATGAATTATTATTGGTTATGGTAAAGAAAAAAAACTAAACAAAGGAGTTAGATTCAAAGATCTCTTTCTGAAAGAAAAAAAGGAAATATAATGTAAAAATGATGAGATTAAAAAGGTAGATCATTGAATCTACTTTAATCCAAAAAAAATTAATTATAAATATTTTACATTGGTATGGGTTTTGGCATATTGTTACAAATTTAAAGTTAATTTTGTTATACTATATGTATGTTTCTACTCTTGTTTGGGGTATTGTGTTTATGCAGTTCATTTAAAAATGAAATGTATAGTTAAGAAATATAGATTAATAATTACCTATAATAGTCAAACTTAGAGTCATGGTAGCTATGTTTTCAAGGACATACACAGATATATTTAGATAGATAAATGGTCTTCAAAAACTTCAAAGACATACAGAATACAGAATTTAAATGTTTAATAACATAAGGCTTTTCATGACAGTGAGACATGTCTGCTCCTGGCAGCACCAATTTACTTCAAACAAGATGATGGGCATCAAAGAATTTCCATATGGAATTTACTTTCTTTATGGCAAAAGCTAGATACTTGAGCAAAGAAACTACCCTTGCCTCAATTGCTGACACTATACTGTCCAAGTTGGACCAGCAGGACACAAAAGAAAGTGACTGCCAAACTTTGCCAAGACAAGGTAGGACAGTCCTTCAAAATTTCCTGCTTCTCAAATAAGTCTGTCAGATATACTAGGCCTGTAGTTAAAGATGGATGTCCCAATGTTATAGAAGAACTTTGGGTGACTGTCTAGGCAGCTAGATGTCCCTGTCATTAGGTAACATTTTACCCTTCTGGGGTTTTTGATGGAGTTGAAGACTAAATAATTATACTTAAAGTTTTCCTTAGTTATGATAAAAGGTAAATTAGGTATAAAACTTTAGACTCACAAAGATAACATAAATAGCATTTTCTGTAAATTTGCCAAGTAAAAATGGACTGGATATAGTAACTATAATTCTTACTCAATAACTGCTGTGTATAATTTTGCTATGTTAAAGTTAAAACCTTTCTTTTCAATTAGACAAAAAGGGGGAAATGTGGAATGTTCTTTTACACTGTGTAAATATATGTCATTATGATTAGTTTAATAAAGAAGCTGACTGGCCAATAGCTGGATAGATAGAGATTGGGCAGGGGAACCAGACTAAGGACACTGGAAAGAAGAAGGGCAGAGTCAGAGGAGTTGCCAGTCAGATGGAAAGGAAGCAGGACATGCAAGAGAGATAAAAGCCGCGGGCCTTGGGACAGCACATAGATGAATAGAAATGGGTTAATTTAAGTTTAAGAGTTAGCTAGTAACCAGACTTAGCTACCGACTGAGCATTTATAATTAATCATAAGTCTCTGAATGTTTATTTGCAAGCGGCAGCTGCGGCACAGGAAAACTCTGCCCACACTCACTTATCTACTTCCTCCTGTTTTTGGCTACTGTTTTTGTCTATCTATCAATAAGACTCTTTTCCTTAGTTCAGGACTGCAGGTAGCAGAGGACAAAGTTTTTCAGCACTTGGAATACACTGCCGTTCTATCTGGAACTTTTAAAAGTACCTAGATGAATCATGATGAAGGCTAATTTTGTGACCACATTTGATCAGTGCTGTGGTTTCAGATTATGGCTTTCTCATGCTCAAAGAACATGGAAGAGGCAAATGTTTGGAAACATGCAATTTAATAAGAATTTTTCATAAGATTTCTTACTAGACAAGTTCATGACCAGTGAATTGTGTTCATGGAGCCCCTTGTTAACTATGAACAAACTGAGATTTTGGAAAATGGTTTAAGGATGGTCTGAAAGATTTTTCTGCAGAAATAAGTGCAGCACTGTAAATTTTATTTAAGGCTGACTTCTTTCTCCTATACTAAAACTTGTCATGACCGCATCTACCCTGGGGCCATCTAGGATTTCCTAAGTCTCTAAGTGAGAGTGGGACTCTCACCTCAGTTCCCATTTTCAGCCTAAAAAATTCAGTAGAGGCTCCGCCAGTCCCTGACCCATTGTTGTATCTGCCTGGGGACTTTCAGGAATAAAGTGGAATTACACAGAAAGTTCCCGTGTTTGGAAAGTGACAAGCAAATCTCAAATGCGTGTCCCAGTGTGTGCTTGCCTCCTCTGAGTAACCTCTGTCTCCACCTCCAGGGCTCTCTCTGCAGAATTATAAGTGGCTGTAGTATTACGGGGATGGTAAGGGCTGGTGGGGGGCAATAGGTGACTCCATGATGGGTCTGAAGAGAGAGCAGAGGCAGGGATCTGGGGCACAGCTGGAAAGCACTCCCTGTATGAGCCTGAGATTCTGAGTTCTATCCCAGCATCAACACAGGAAGGTAGAGCAGAGATAGGTAGAGTCCTGGCTTACTGGCCAGCTGGCTTAACTAAATAGACATGCTCCAGGCCCAGGTAAGATGAACAGAACCTGAACCTGAGGAGTAATAGCTAGGGTTGACCCCCAAGCTCCCCGTGTACAAATATGCACGCCCCGCCCCGCCCCAAAGGAAGAGACTGAAGACAGTATGCCTTGGCTGTGAGGCAAGGCTTAGTGAACCTCAAGGGTTCATTTTTGTTTTGGCTTTTATTTCTTTTTTGGTACAAGGATATGAAACAGAATTATTTTACCAAATGGTATGGGATAGCTGACAAATGATAGCATAACCGTGACTTTGTTAAATTTATAAATTAGTTTAGGAAAATATAGATAACTATACGCTTTCAAGGTTTTTCTTCCAGATTTTCATATCTATCTTTTCCCTCTAAGCAAAGGGCTAAACTGTTGAACTTACATGTTTCCTGTTAATTTCTTTCTTGGATGATTCTTTATTCTTGTTTTGTTTTGGTGACAATTACATTGTAATTTTTGTTTTCCATCATATTTTGATGGTGAGGTTTCATATGTTTATCACAATTCTTAACTTTATAAAAAAACTTTTAGCAATTTTAACTATAATTTTGCAATCTGCTGTATATGAATCTGAAAAAGACCATTTTGGTATATAATCTGCAAAGAAGTGATTACATTGATTTATAATGAATATATATTTTTGCTACTGTTATATATCTTACTATATTGTCAAGAAATGTCAGAAAATATTACAAAGAGTGAGGATTTTTTGTACTTAATTTGGAAAGTGTATGATTGTTGCTGGAGAATTTCTCTCCAGCTCCCACAACCAAGTCCCGCCAGTCTCAGAGCCCACTTATAAAATAAACACACAGACTCTTACATTATTTAAACTGCTTGGCCATTAGCTCAGGCCTGTTATTGTCTAGCTCTTACTCTTATATTTAGCCCATTTCTATTAATCTTTACTTTGCCACATGGCTCATGGCTTACTGGTACCTTACATCTTCCTTGTCCTGATGGCGGCTGGCTGTGTCTCTCTCTCTCTGCCTTCCACTTCCCAGAATTCTTTTCCTTGTCCCGCCTATACTTCCTGCCTAGCCAATGGCCAATCAGTGATTTATTTACTGACCAATCAGCAACACACTTGACATACAGACCATCCCACAGCACTTTCCCTTTTTTTTTTTAAAAAGGAAGGTTTTAATTTTAACATAGTAAAATTACATATAACAAAACAATTATCAAGCAAGAATTACAGTTACAATATTAAAGAAGAGATCTTATCTATCTTATATTTGTAAGTTTAAGGTTTTATATCTAACTTATCTTTTATTATAACTAAGGAAAATTGTAAGTATCTAGTCTTTAACCATATCAAAGACCTTAGAAGGATATAACATTACCTGAGAAATGGGAGAAGGATGCAAGCAACTTTTGGGAGTCTTGCAGGGTAGACAGAGACAGCTGAGCCTGGACAGTCATCCAAAGTTTTTTTGTAAAGTTGGGGCATCTGTCTTTAGCCCACAGGCCTAGAGTCTCTTATTTACTTTTTTTTGTGTCTTGTAGAATGTTTGGCAGTTTTCTCTGTAAAGCAGGAACCTGAAGGACCATTTTGTCAAGCAAAGTTCAGTGGTTACCTTTTTATGGGTCCTGCATGTCCAGTTGATCAAGCAGTCCAGGCAAGAACAGTTTCTTGCCCAAATGGCTATTTTTGTCAAGGTGAAGATAAACTCCGTATGGAGTGTCTTTGATGCCCATCTTCCTCTCTGAAGTAAATCGGTGCTGTCAGGAGCAGATATGTCTCATTGTCCAGAAAGTCTAAATTTTTAAAACATTTTAAATGCCATATTTTGTAGGTCTTTGAAGTGTTTGAAGACTACCTATCTATCTGAAATATATCTATGTATACCTAGAAGACTTAACTAACATGGCTACAAATATTATCATAGATGACTAACTATTAATCTATTTTTTAATTATCCATTACAATTTTAAATGAGTTACATAAACATAATACCTCAAACAAGAATAGAAATATATATACATTATAACAAAATTAAGTTTAAATTTGTATCAATAAACTAAAATCTATAGCGATGTAAAACATTTTAAACAAGTTGTTACTCTTTAAAAGTAGGTTCATTAATCTACCCTTTCATCCTATCATATCTAAACTATCCCCTTTTTTTTTTTAGAAAGAGATTGTATTTATAATCAACCTGATTTAAATAAAAATATCTGTTTTTTCTCTGTCCCACATCAGAGGGCTCTTTTGAGTTGGGACATAAGAATCTCTTAACCATTTTTTTTTTTTTGAGCAATATGTCTGGGTTTAGAGGGGGAGTGAGCCAATTCCATCTCTAAAGCCAGCTTGGTATATTTGGGAATTTGGGCGTAGCTTTTCTTACTACTTCCTGCTGGAGGGGGGCGCTGTATCTTCTGGAGACAGAAAGAAAATTTTAGGATCATGGAGTAGTCCGTGAGGCTGTATATCTGAGCCAGTTGACTTGAAACCATTTTGGATGTTGAATCATCTGGGGCCATGGTGTCATTGGAGACCTTTCAGGGGGTCTTGGCTGGTCAAACCTGATGTATCTTAATCTGGAACAAATCCATAGTCTCTGGCTTTCTGTGGAAACAAGAGCAGAGACTCTTTTCCAAAGCAACATATCCTTATATCCAAATTTTGAAGTCAAGGTACCTTTAAAATATACATTTTGGCATAACTCAACAGCTTTTACAATCAAATGTTTTTCTGCAGTTACGAATATCAAAGAGAACATAATCCAGATTATCTGTGTGGTAGCCATCTTTACGTGGCTTATTTTTTTATATTAGCTTGAGCCTATTGTTTTAAATTGCAGCCTTCTAAGCCTGAAACGGCGCAGTGGCTGCTGGCTCCGCCCATTTTAGCTTCCCAACATGGCGGCGGGCCGCTTTCCGCCAGCTCTGGGAGCCATAACTCTCAGAAATAGTGGGTCTACACTTTTACCAAAGTAGCGTGTAGCCCAGAAACCTCTTTTTTTGTTTTGTACTAGCAAAGGCTAAATTTACCACACAGTTTAATGTGTTACTTGCAGAGCCCTCATTCCCGCCATACTGCAGGTCGAGCATGCACACCAGGAACCCGCCATAGTAGCTCAAACACGCAGGCTGCCGCTAGCTTGAAAGAGACAACTAGGAGCTGTTTTTAGCTCCGTTTTAGAATCTTTTTACTCAGGTTTTAGGTGGAAACTCTTGCCCCACGTTGGGCGCCATTTGTTGCTGGAGAATTTCTCTCCAGCTCCCACAACCAAGTCCCGCCAGTCTCAGAGCCCACTTATAAAATAAACACACAGACTCTTACATTATTTAAACTGCTTGGCCATTAGCTCAGGCCT